>NC_045171.1:23307046-23337046 GCF_900700415.2 Clupea harengus | reverse complement strand
AAAGCAGCTCCCATCAGACGACAAGAACGAGAGAGAGAGAGAGGGGGGGGGGGGGGGGGGATGGGGGAGAAAAGACCCCCAGTTCAACACCAAAGAGTCTGCCCCCTGTCTCATGTGGTCTGTGGTGTGTCTCTATGGCTACCTTAGCAAGGTCATGGTGTAGCCGTGTAGTCTAAAGTATAAATCATGAATACTCCCTAACTCGAATAACATTGTTTAAAACTATTTGAGTCAAACTATATGACTAAAACAGTTTATTGTTGTCTGATTTGACAGGGATTCCACAGTATAGAAGAATATAATCCCATTGGGCTGCAAATGGTGCACTGAGTTAACCGACGACGATTTAGCGAATTCAGACGGAACTGAGAGAGGATGGCTTTACTGGAGCTGCCATTAAAATGCCTCAAACTTCCGACGAGATGTTCTAGGACAGAGGACACATGTGCAGGCCACACCGGAGGTAATGAGCTCACCGGCGGTGTCAAAACAACACCACAGTACATACCGTAATAGTCTGATGACATTGTTATTGACAGAGCAGACAATGACTAAACGTGCAATAAACTCCCATCCTGGAGAGAACGTGGTTTGTGTGTAAATCATCCGGTGTTGTTCAAAAGCACAAACACATGCTCCAGCTTGCTCGGTGACCAGTGGAGGGCAGCTGCTGGGGAAGTGCTCTACTGCCATCTAGTGGAATAAAGAGTGCATGCTTTGTGTGCAGCAAGCTATTCTCTTTAAGATCAAGAGCTTCCAGCAATCTTTGTCCCAAAAGAGGCTGAGGTAAGACACCACCTAAACCATTTGTAATAGTCCTGACATAACCATGTCATGACAGATGGCATGCATCATAAGACTTCATAAGATGTAATGGCATCATCATCATCAATAACTGTCATGACAGATCTCCATATGTAGTGATAACACCTACAAAGTGCTGTCATGACATCTCATATCGTAGGACTTCAACCGTCATAGTGATTAATGACAATAAAACTCCTGCAGTTTTGTAATAGAGGTTTCAAAGAGAGTGTTCCCTTAAAAGGACAGCTAAGGAAGAGCAGTCCAGATACACTGAGACCCAAAGACACTAACAAGTGAGGCAGAAGACCAGTCCATATACACTGAGACCAAAAGCAACTAACAAGTGGCAGAATACAATCCGAACTTTCTGCTGTCAATGGAGTCATCCCTGACACCAGTGGTGCTGTATTTAGTTTCCAGTTCCTGGCCAAGACGGTTGTTGTGATGCCTCCAGAAGTAAGACCTGAAGGAAGTGCTTCAGTAAGAAGCTCCATGTGGGGCTTGTCATCACACATCAGTCAGTCAGTCAGTCAGTCAGTCAGTCAGTCAGTCAGTCAGTCAGTCAGTCAGTCAGTCCTCCAGCCTGCATACACTGCCATCCCTGCCAAAGGGATCCCGGGGTTTTCGTTTCCAGCTAGTTCACTCAACAATGATCCGTTTCCGTGGCGTGGAGACAGATTGGAATAACAATGGCTCAGGAGTCTGAAGGGATCCTGGGTGTTAAGAGGAAGTACTAAGCTCTCTCTCCCTCTGTCCTCTTCTCTGTCGTATCTGCTCATCCTCCCCATCAATGGCCTTTTCTAGGGGACTGAAGTTGTAAAACGTCTTTATCATACTAATGAAATATTTGAAGTAAAAGCTCATCCCTGAAGCAGGTAAAAGCTGTATTCTATTCACTGGTAAGAGATAAGCAGTCAGAGGCTTCCACACAGAAGGTTCTACATAATTCTAAATAGTTAAGAGTGTGCTGACTGTCACTCTACGGATTACTTGTACAAAAACACTGAATCTTAAACGTGCTTTTTTATCATTGTTTTATGACTGTTAAACTAAAAGTAATGTTTGATCCATTACTGCCAGTCAGTGCTTGAGTGAAGCACGTGGTTGCTAACAAAACATCCACTGAATCCACTCACAATCTATTGCATCGTATCATGCATGCCCATTCTACTCAATCTATTGCATTTTATTATGCATGCCCATTCTATTAAATACGCTCAGCTTACAACTTGCAATTTAAAGTTGACTATCACCACTGTTATCTGGTTTACCAGTAAGAATGGTTTATCTGTCCTCTATGTCGCTGTCCTATTCAAGTTTCTGGGAGGTATGCTCTGTAGATTAGACTAGATTAAATATAACAGATTAGATTAGATTAGATTAGATTAGATTAGCAGAGCACAGGTACAAAGCCAGTGAAATATGTATTTAAATACCATTATCTATAATCCTGTTGGATTGCAAAAATGGGTGTGATTTTAAGGTGATTTATACCTTTAAATCGCTTATGTCCATAACTTTTGTATATCCAGTCATTGTAACAAAAGGCAGGGACAAGAGTCTAAGCCATGGAGTTCTTCGTCTCTGCAGCATCCAATGTTATTGTATCATCCCTTGCACATATCTGTTTAAACATCTGTATGACATTGCAATGCTCAGAACCATTCAGACTGAACTGACTGAACAGTGGTAGCTTCAGGAGAGGTCAACAGTAGCCTGTGGTCAGGCAGGTCACTGTGGTCAGCGAGGTCTCTTACTGTAAAACAGGGGCGGCAGCTGAAGGGTCTTGGGATGAGTGAAGTCGTGTCATGAAACTAAAATTGTGTGCCTCAAATGAAAAGTCCTGTTTTCTTTTGTCATGTCAGACCAGATGGTTTCATTTCTCAAGCTGGAAACGGTAGTCTCCATTCCGGAGGAAATGCATTGGCTAAAATTGAAAAAGACATTCTCACTTCTAAAGAGATCACACTGGATCAAATGAAAGGATGCTATCCAACATCCATTTATCACGCATGAAGATGAAGGAACGCCTCAGTGGCCACTGAATTACTTGGGGGAAACTCCAGCATCAGACTCCTCAGAACCAATATCATTACCACTGTTTGATTTGAAAGAGCTCGATTTAAAACAGTTTGTTCTCAACGGATTCAGCCAAATACACAGGGCTTGATGTGCATTTTGTGAGCAACACAAACAAATATTGGATCAAAAGTTGAAACCTCATGAGCACAATTCGCACTCGCTCCCTTTTTGTTACTCACATAAACATCACACCATCAATCACTGCTTTGTCCTCTTTGAACAGACTAAACCAATTTCATTTAGTGCACCAGGCTAAATCTTTTCAATCTTCCTCACTCAAGTCAGCAAGTCTGCCAAATGAAAGTAGTTATACCTCTTAAAAAAAAAATGTGGTACAGGGAAGAAAGGAACCTTTTCATTAAGGCTGGAGTTCATTAAGTTCATACTGCCATAAAACATGACTTAGATGCATTCAGTGTCACCAGTGTCCTTTAATATCTCATTAGAAAGAACTGCCACGAAGGCATGGTTCATAACAAAGGTAGCTTAACTAAGGTTAGCGCGATGCGATCGTCACAGAGCGATCAAAGCAGCCAAACGGAAATGCAGACAGAAGAACGAGACCCCATCCTGCCTTAACTCATCCATCATTGATCCAGTGCTAGAAAACAAAACAAAATAACATGCTTAAATGACTGCCGTCCTGTGTCTTTCACTCCCATAGTGAACAAATGCTTTAAGTTACCACCACCAATTGGCATACAGACAGAAGTGATCCACCGATGATGCCATAGCCACAACACTCCACGCTGCCCTCAACGACCTGGTGAACAGGAAGTCTTACGTGAGGATACTGTTTGTGGATTATGGTTCAGCATTTAGCACCATAGGCCCATCCAGAGTTGACACCAAGCTCAGGGGCCTAGGACTCAACACCGGCCTGAGCAGCTGGACCCTGGACTTCCTGTCGGGGTCAACACCTCTGAGCCCCAGGGCTGGGTCCTGAGCTCCCTCCTCGACTCCCTCTACTCCCACGACTACGTGGCCATGCACACCTCCAGCACGGTGATTCGTTTGCCGACAACACCGACGGCGACAGAACTGATTACCAATGACGACGAGACGACCTACAAGAGAGAAGTCAACAACCTGACACAGTAAGGCGCCAGGAGAACAATCTGTCTCTCAATTTCACTAAGACCAGGGCGCTGATCATAAGCTACAGGAGGAGAGGAGAGAGGCTGAACCCCGTCACCATCAGCATGTCTACTGCAGAGAGAGGCTGAACCCCATCACCATCAGGGGGTCTACTGCAGAGAGAGGCTGAACCCCGTCACCATCAGGGGGTCTACTGCAGAGAGAGGCTGAACCCCGTCACCATCAGGGGGTCTACTGCAGAGAGAGGCTGAACCCCATCACCATCAGGGGGTCTACTGCAGAGAGAGGCTGAACCCCATCACCATCAGCCAGCAGCTCTACTGCAGAGAGAGGCCGAACCCCGTCACCATCAGCCAGCAGCTCTACTGCAGAGAGAGGCTGAACCCCGTCACCATCAGGGGCTCTACTGCAGAGAGAGGCTGAACCCCGTCACCATCAGCCAGCAGCTCCCCGCAGAGAGAGGCTGAACCCCGTCACCATCAGGGGGTCTACCGCAGAGAGAGGCTGAACCCCGTCACCATCAGCCAGCAGCTCTACTGCAGAGAGAGGCTGAACCCCGTCACCATCAGGGGCTCTACTGCAGAGAGAGGCTGAACCCCGTCACCATCAGGGGGTCTACTGCAGAGAGAGGCAGCAACAGAGGCTATGGGCCTTCTCCAGAGAGAGGCTGAACCCCGTCACCATCAGCAGGTCTCCAGAGGCCCAGCGGAGAGTGCCCTGACTGGGGGCATCACTGTGTGGTATGGGAACTGCTCTGCTCCGGACTGGAGGCATCACTGTGTGGTATGGGAACTGCTCTGCTCATGACTGGAGGCATCACTGTGTGGTATGGGAACTGCTCTGCTCATGACTGGAGGCATCACTGTGTGGTATGGGAACTGCTCTGCTCCTGACTGGAGGCATCACTGTGTGGTATGGGAACTGCTCTGCTCCTGACTGGAGGCATCACTGTGTGGTATGGGAACTGCACTGCCCTCAGTCACAAATGATTCAAAGGTACCCAGCCACCCCGATCACGGCCTGTTTCAGTGGCTGCCTTCTGGTGTGCGGTATAGTAGCCTCAAGGCCCGGGCATGCAGGCTCCGTTACAGTTTTTTCCACCACGCAACCAGGCTTATGAACGATGGATAACAGAGGCCAGTTGCTTGTTGCCTGTCTGCATGTGACACACACGCACACACACACACACTCAGAAATAGCTGTGCATATAGAAACACACACAAACATGCAAACAATCTACATTACCACTTTGCATAACACACACTATTATTATTTACTGCTGCAATGTCGAGGAGCCGAAACCCAAGAACTTTCTCTTATACCTGTACACTGAGATGAAACAATAAAGGAATCTTGAATGTTGAGAAAGTGAGCAACAATTCATGAAAGAAGTGACAAGAATTATAGAAAACAGCAAAAAGTCTGATGTGGTAAAGGATAACTTGTACTGCCTCATTTCCTCCACTTGAGGCAACGTTTTCTGGAAGTGGTTACTGTTACTGCAGTACCTCTAAATAACCGCTAGGGACAGCGCAGCTCATGAGACCCTCTATCTATGCCACACATGGGTGCAGAGTTACAGCAAAAATGGAACCACAGCCCTAAACAACGTACTCCCCCGTGGGGCCTATCGTTAGAAGGTATAGCTAGTCTAATTATTAAAGGTACAAAGGTATTAAGGTATTAAAGACACAGTGTGTCGTCTTTAGTAGTGGTGAGCTTGCTGAATTGCTACTCAAAGCCTTCCCTTTACAAACATACTTATGGTGGTCGTCAAATGCCATAAAAAAGGTGAAAAGCCCCATCTCGAGCCAGTGTTCTGGTTTTTCCTTTTTGGGCTACTGTAGAAACATGGCGACTCTGTGGAAGAGGACCCGCACCCTATGTAGATACGAAGGGCTTATTCTAAGCTAACAAAAACACAATGATTCGTAGTTACAGGTTATGAATAATATATTCAATTTCTATTAATAGATGCCACTGAAAAAACACACTGTACATTTAAGTTTAACTGTTCTTAAATTATGCTTAAGAAAAACTATGCAACTGCTGACAGGCATCTTTTTTTATATATTAAAAACAGGTAATAAGCATAAGCATCTCAATCTTTGCACCGTGGCATGGAGAGGGAAATGTCTCAAAATGTTTAATAAATGCACAGACCATGATCCATAAATATGCAATAAGTTACAAATGTGTTTTTCTATCCACAAACACAGAACTCCCAATTTGTGACTCATTTGAATAAACATACCAAGATTGGTACAAAGTAATGTCTATTTGTAATTATATATTTTATACAAAAATCATACTTTGTGGGTACATTTGTCGTGAAAATGTAATTTGGTAATTCTGTGTGTGTGAAGTGTTGAATCTACATTTGTGGATCATCCAATCCAACACACACATTAATACGAGCTTCCACTGACATACTTTTGTGACATTCTTTTTGCCTTTTCGCGATCCACACACAAATAGGTGGTGGGCCGAAGCCTCGTATCAACTTTGCAATTTAATTTACGAGGACCTGAATTTCTAAAGTTGGGATGATTATATAATTTCTAACGATAAACCAGTTGTTGCCAGGACAATTTCCCGTGCAGTTTGTCAAAACCATAGAAAACCAGAGAAAAGTTTAATGAGGAATTAACAAATAGCATAGCTAACAGTAGGCTAGCCTATATAGTACAAACTACGGCTCGTTAGCGAACTAAAACTATTTACACCATCACTCACGTATGAAAAAGACGGTTTAGAAAACAAACATGTTTTAAAACGGCCTTATACTGATCAAATTATTAATTACAACACGTCTCCGTTTCAATGTGTTGGAGCTGTAAAATAGTAAAATATGTCAATATTACCAACAGCTGAGTAATCGGTGAAACGGGTGTCAATATGGCTGCATCTGATTGGTTAATAATGTTCTTACGCCAGTATAACATCGTGTTATTGGTTCGATTGATTTAGTAGGCAACTGTGTTTCCTGGCGAGTTTAACAAACTTTTACACTATGGTTTTGACAAACTACACGGGAAATTGTCCTGGCAACAACTGGTTTATCGTTAGAAATTATTCATTATTAATTACAATTAATCATCCCAACTTTAGAAATTCAGGTCCTCGTAAATTAAATTGCAAAGTTGAACAGATACGAGGCTTCGGTATATATGTCTATGCTTCGGCCCACCACCTAAAATAGGTGGAACAAAGGCAACTTAGAGCGACCACTAGGTGGCAGACTGGTTTTATTTGGGCCGTGGTGTATGTTGTAGCCTGCGTACATGAAGAAGGATGACATAGGCTGCTATACGCAAACCCGTATGTAGGCCTAACATACCTTGTGTCTCACTAATTAAGTAACACATATTTTCATTCAATGACTGTAAACATCACATTTAAATATTTAAAATACAATTTAAAAATAACTAATCATCATTTAAAAATGATTTTACAGTCATTGGTTTAATTTATTCCAGAAAGACAATCCTCGGTTATGTTTGTGTAGAGGGAAGGGTTTTCATCGAAACTAGGGTTTTAGTTAACCAATAGGCTAGCATGCAGGTTATTGGGGTGCCAAGTGTAACAGACCTTTTTTCGTATGCATTCTATGTACTATGATAATGCGTTCACTTATTACGGAGTCATGTTAACCACCGCAATGCCCCTTTATCCACAACGAATACAAAATCGTTAGCATTGTGTTGACGAAATATTGAAAAGAGTAGGCTACATTCTTTTGAGCACAGAAAAGAAAGCGAATTACTAATTTTGTGAACAAAAGGCTGAAAGCACTTCTCACTTTGTGTACAAAAGAAACACATTTCATGGACAGACTAAAGTAATATTGTCCACGTAGCCTAATAGATACACTCACATTCACTTCCCTACAGACTTTATAGCCTTTTATGACAACATGAGGTTCTTTGACGTCTATGATAAATCATCTTCTTCTTTAAAATATGTCAGAGAACAACGAATATAAAATGAAGCAAAATGGGACGTTGATATTGCCAACGACCACCTGTAGTCGTCAGAACGCCGAAATAGCTCAGTTGGGAGAGCGTTAGACTGAAGATCTAAATGTCCCTGGTTCGATCCCGGGTTTCGGCAGGTTTTGAAAACCTGATGATGCATCGCAAAAAGCTAGCTTCACAGAAAGACCTCACCGTTCACAAGATCTTGAAAAAAGTAGGCCGCTACTTCAGACCATTCAGTCTACAAGGTTGATGGAAACATCTATAATGTAGATTTATATTATATTTATATTTATCTAAGGTTTGTAAAGCTAGGCACATAATAATGCTTCACTAAGAAGCATCTGTTTAACAATCTGTACCAAGAAAAACTAAATCAATATTCTTAAATGCTTTACATTCATGCCTATCTCAGTCTTGATTTCACCATTTCAGCTCACACTAGCAAGTCTTCAATGACATTACCCTGCAGCTAGCAAGCAGTTTGATAGCTGAACTAGATGGTTACCGGTAAGTTAGTGAAGCATTATTATGTGCCTAGCTTTACAAACCTTAGATAAATATAAATATACTATAAATCTACATTATAGATTTTTTATACTAAACTTATATTAACTATCCGGTTTTGTTGACCTGTCATGATCCATTTCAGCTGCGTGGTAGGAATTTAGTTTGACGCTCACTATAACGTTACCTTTCCATCAACCTTGTAGACTGAATGGTCTGAAGTAGCGGCCTACTTTTTTCAAGATCTTGTGAACGGTGAGGTCTTTCTGTGAAGCTTGCTTTTTGCGACGCATCATCAGGTTTTCAAAACCTGCCGAAACCCGGGATCGAACCAGGGACATTTAGATCTTCAGTCTAACGCTCTCCCAACTGAGCTATTTCGGCGTTCTCACGACTACAGGTGGTCGTTGGCAATATCAACGTCCCATTTTGCTTCATTTTATATTCGTTGTTCTCTGACATATTTTAAAGAAGAAGATGATTTATCATAGACGTCAAAGAACCTCATGTTGTCATTAATGGTTCTCCTAACATATTATATGTAGTAGTACTATACTGCTATGTCTCGTGTCGGGAAGAAAAACAGTTTTCATTCATGCCTACCATGCTCGGGTAACTTAATTAGCTCCATTTCACCTCAAGTTAGCCAGTTCACAACTCACTGAGCCATCTATCTTCGTTCACCATTCTGTGGTCAGGTAGCTAAAAACTAAGTGGTTATGGCTGAAATGCAAACATTGAGATGCTCATGCCTATTACCTGTTTTTAATGTACAAACAGATGCCCATCAGAAGTTGCGTAGCTTTTGGAAATGGAATATAGATTTGTATATATAAGTGTATAATTAATTACCTGTAACTACGAATCGTTGTGTTTTCGTTAGCTTAGAATGAGCCCTTTTGTATCTACATAGGGTGCAGGTCCTCTTCCACAGAGTCTGCCATGTTTTTACAGTAGCCCAGAACCCAGTCCATGCATTTACAAATCAGTTTGAGACATCTTTCTCTCCATATGGGGAGGGGGGCGCAATTTATTTCTCATTGTCACATGGGAGACATGAAAAGTGTGGGAATCACTGCTCTATGATAAGGCCATTGGGGACATTTTGCCCTGCAGTCCCTCAATTCAAATGTGTGCTCCATCATATATGACTGAAGTGCTCAAATATAAATGTGCTATTTATATCAATATATATGTAGCAGTTGTTTTGTTTTATTATTATTATTATTATTATCATTATTAATCAGTGAAATCCACTGTGTGATTGAGGAAGTCTGTTTTCAAATACATCATAAAAGTACCCCTCGCAATTCTTGTTTACAACCACCCCAAAGCAATTCGTCCCAGAACCAGGAGATGGCAGCAAAACTCACAGCTATATCTGCTTGCACTTCCACTGTGAGTTGTGTTTCAGTGGTAGGGCATAGAACATGCAACACCCCAATTAGTGTTTTGAGGCTGGAGAACTTACAGCATTTTTCTCTTCAAATAGAAATATTCGTATTCTTATTTAGGCGATGCACTAGTGTATTGGCATAACCAATTAAATGTATAATTGTGGATGAACAACTATAGGCTTAATATTTCTTACAAAACTATGCTATATTTCAATATAATTTAATTCAGGTTTATTTCTCTATATTTAAATCACCTTACTGTCCAGTGCAATGCAATGAATGCATTTATCAGCTCAGGCGTTTCCCTGGGGTTCTCCATGGGACGCTCTTCACCACTTAACCCCTTGTATTGCCCAGGCAGAGTTCACATACAAATCTATACAGCATCGTTATCAACTCACACCCTCTCAGGCTGATCAATGAAACATACAAATCTATACACTATACAGCATCGTTATCCATTCACACCCTCTCAGGCTAATCAATGAAACCTATGCTGTGTTTGCCAATAGATACAGGCTACATTACTCAACGACGTGTATATGTTACTCAACAAGTACATGTTATGCATTAAGTATATGTTGCTCCACAAGTATGTTTTTCAACAAGTATATGTTATTTAACAAGTATATGTTTTTCAACAAGTTTATGTTATTCGACAAGTATATGTTATTCAATAAGTATATGCTATTCAACAAGTATACTGTATGTTACTCAACAAGTATATGTTACTCCACAAGTATATGTTATTCAACAAGTATATGTTACTCCACAAGTATGTGTTATTCTACAAGTATATGTTACTCAACAAGTATATGTTACTCCACAAGTATGTGTTATTCAACAAGTATATGTTACTCTACAAAAACTAAATGACTAATAGTACAGCTGATATGCTATTGAAGCTAGATTGTATTTTTTTTATACTACTGGTTCTTACATGGTTCTACATGACCCTCTGTACCACACTGAAGTTAAGTGTACTGTTTTGACATGTTTCTGTCTTAACAAACCAACGCCCCCCACACCTAGGCCCTCAAACATGGTTCGTTTTGCGTTGTCATAGGACACATGAGCCAGGTCCAAACCTTGCCTTCTCCAGGATGTAACTGTCTATTTAAAAACAGGATATTGTATTGTGCCACGTATACTAAAAGCCTCTGCACTAATACTCTACACAAGTACTATTTCGTTTTTAAAGCGGAGGATTCACAACATACAGTAGCTCATGGTCATGTTCATTTTCAGTTCTGTTTTTTTTTTTTTCATAGTCTATCCTCTCCAAATATGTTTTCAGAGCCTCTTGTTATATGCTTTGTATGAGAAGCAGCTCATTCTGTTGAAGCATTCCTTCATGTCATGTGAGACATATTCAATTGCTCTTATCTGGTATATGGTCCCTGAAGGAGTCAAATGTTTCCTGCTGTCTGGGGTCAAACTAAAGAAAACATAATAGCGGCTCTGCTCTGGTAAATATGGGCTGCCTGGTTGGCTGTCTGTCTGTGAGCTAGCAGTCTAGTAGCTGCTCGGGATGCTGGAGGGAGATTCTTTCCCTGTCATCCTATCCAGGGGAGGATGGGAGGCTGGAAGCCAAGCAGCCCCTTGTGTGGTAACACAACCTCCAGGCCATTGTGAGTGCCCCGTGTAACCTCCACATGCCTGCATTTCACCGGCATCCTCGGCATCTCCTCGGCACGGCCCAGCTTGGCACGGCGCGATGCGTCTCTCTGGACGGCGGGTGAAACGAGATTACCCTGCGGATTGACACATGTCTTGACAGAGCTCGGAGTTTTCTGACTCTCAGAGAACGTAACCCAAGCAGAAGAAAGGAGAACAAGACAGAGCTGAGCTGAGCTTTGCGTCGACTTGCAGTAGCGCAACAGGGGCTGGAAGTAGCACCTGAACCTCTTCTCAGCTTCCCTCACCTCGCCCCGTCCCCGGGTTTAGGAGAGCCGTGTCTATAGAGTCGCCGGGGTTTTATTGGAAACAAAACGCTGATTTATGGAAGACGCGCTCTGACAGTGGAATGGACACGGAGGCGAGACCTGGGAGGACGTGATTTACGACTCCGGGATCGGGTTACTGCTCCATGCTGGTGGAGAGAGTACGGAGAGAAAAGGAGTGAGGGAGATAGAGACAGAGAGAGATAAAGAGAGAGAGAGAGAGAGAGAAGGTGGGGGGAAAGGAGTGAGGAAATGGTAAGGAGAGGCAGACGGAGAGAGAGAGTGAGGGTGTGTATTGTGTGTGTGTGTGTGTGTTTGAGCATGTGTATAATACAAAGAAAGAGGAGAAGAGAGAGGAAAGACAGACAGAGAGAAAAGTGAGAAGGAGGAAAGACACACACACACAGAGAGTGTGAGCAAGACACACACACACACAGAGTGTGAGCGAGACACACACACACACACACACACAGAGTGTGAGCAAGACACACACACACACACAGAGTGTGAGCAAGACACACACACACACAGAGTGTGAGCAAGACACACACACACACACACACAGAGTGTGAGCAAGACACACACACACACACACACACACACACACAGAGTGTGAGCAAGACACACACACACACACACACACACACACACACAGAGTGTGAGCAAGACACACACACACACACAGAGTGTGAGCAAGACACACACACACACAGAGACACCATACAGTCCTCCAGAGACAAAGGCTGTCAGAGTGTGGTGTGCCTCAGGTGTGACTACAGGCAGGTCCAAACCAGAACAGAACAGAACCAGAGGCGGGCGTGAACACGGCCTCCCGGGATTGTTCATGTGTCCAGGAGACCAGTGCAATCCGGGCAACATCCTCCATCAGAGGCATAGTCACGCCCCCAAGAAACCCCTCATTTACCCTTCTGATGGGGTGGGATTGGGGTGGGATTACTGTGTGTGTGTGTGTGTGTGTGTGTGTGTGTGTGTGTGTGTGTGTGTGTGTGTGTGTGTGTGTGAGGGTGGGGGTTGTCGGGGCTGGGGCAGGATGGGGGGGGGGGGGGGCACACCTGCAGCTGAGAAAGCCCTCTTGTTGGGCTGTCAGTGGCCCATTCAGTGCATTGTGTGAGCTTCCAGGATTGAAATTACAGAGGGCGAGCACGCACTCACCACCACGGGACCCCCAGGGGAGAAGGGCCCCGGCCAGCGAGGGACCCGGTGTCAACTGAGCGCGACGCCCTGGAGACAATGTGTCTCCCATCACAGCCCTTATTATGTCATTAGAATCAAATCAGGGTCCTTCTGGTTGGGTTTGTTTGGGTTACAGAGGCTGTTGTCATCTCCCCCTGACCTGTCCATTGTTCTATTGTCTCATTCTGTCTTCTCTAATTCTGTTGCAGATTTGTCTGTTTGTTTTGTATGTGTCGCACTCATGTCAGTGGGGGGAAAAAATGTTCTTCAGGAAAGAGACTGCAGGTAAAGGAAGAATTTAATGCTAACCTCTAATAACCTTAGCGGCTGAGCCGTGCACACCAGACAGACAGAGACGCTTGTCTGTAGGGAAGTTCACTCACTAGCAAATACAAGAGGATCGTGTATAAAATCTGATCCTTTCACTACCAGTCTCAGCACCTTTTTTTATCAGCACATCTATTTCCGTCCTAACTACCAGAATGTACAATGAGCTTCCTTATGTTCTCACGTTCGGTGTTCCCTAACGACAGTGGGGACAATGTGCTCTGTGCCTCTTCTTCTATTAAATGATAGGTGTTGCATCTCTGATGGGAGACATTTGTCATTGACTCTCCCGGGAATGATTACTCCTGGTGTCAAAGGCATTGTGTTGCTGCCATCCAACACTCTCTCAGCCCCAGGGCACGTGGGCTCAAAGTGTTAACATGACACTGCATTAAGCAAGATCACGTAGCGCAGTTCACTCGGTTCACACAGAAAAGAAAAAAAAAAATGCCTTGACTATACACAGTATGATACTGCTGAGCTGTTGTCTGGACTTGATTTATAGGTGAAGCTTCTTGTGTAGGGCTGTGAACAAATGTGCAGACAGTGTGTGTGTGTGTGTGTGTGTGTGTGTGTGTGTGTGTGTGTGTGAGAGAGAGAGATACTGTAGAGAGAGAGCATGAGGAGAATGGCCTGTTGTTTTTCTCCTTCATTGTCTTCTTACTGAGTCTGAAAACAAGGGTAATCTTTGAAACGTGTGTTTACAAACACAGGGGGCAAAAATTCTCTCCACTGTCAGGCACAATGAAAGAACATACACATTCTCCCTTACCTTTTGCCAAAACATGCTCAGAAAGCCATTCATCACAAGAGATTGTGGTGCAAGTCGCGTCTTCTCCAGCAGGTGGCACTACTAACTCAATCTCAGTAATCCATGTCAGGAATCTGGAGACTAAGTAAATGACCATTCGCTTTTGTCGGTATGCATACTAACTCACGCCGTTTTTTTTTCTTTCCAACAGACGTAGGACAGAAAACAGTGTTGGTTATTACAAGCTCGAAAAAAAAACTGCCAGACCTTGACACATAAGTAATGGAGAGCTTTCTTTCGGAGCTGAAGAGAGAAGTGAGTTTCTGGCGAGCTACAATGGCAGATAGTCACATGTTGGCACAAACAACTGTTGAACAATAACTGCGCTTGCTCTCGTTTCTCTGTAGTCATCTGGCTTTACTCCACGTTCCCATTCGTAATGTAGGTCCATAACTTGGTCTGCTGCTTCTGTGCTTCAGTAAAAACAGCCTGTGATCTTCGATTAGACATGTTGCCATTAGGCCCAAGGTAATAAGCTCACCATAATGACACACATAAAATGAAACATAAATTACCGAAGAGTAACACTTAATGCTTCATGTATCTAAACAATCTGTCATCTCTTCAAACCAGCTGGTGTGGTAGTGGGCTTTCAGTAGACAAAGGAATTGAGCTACAAGCTAAACAAAAGCTTGGAAATCCACACAGCTCGGGGTATGGCCAGACACAGCGGGACTGCTGTCAAACTCCCAGCAACCTCCTCAGCTCCGAGCTGAGCGCTACAAAGTCAGAGGCCCTGTACAGCAAGTCAATCACCTATTAATGACCTGCGATAATGAAAGACAGTCGTTGACAATTAAATGCCAGAAAGTGCTGAGGTATGGTCCAGGTAAGTCAGCCTGTATTCTGGGAACTATGAATAGGCCTATGGCTGTTTTTGTGAGGTACAAGAAATCCCGAACAGAGTCAATAGGCTTTTCAGTGAGTGAACAAGGCCAAAGCAAACTTTGTAAGATGTTGTTATTGAAAGATGATTGCTCACGGTGTTAATCCTTAAATGAACGTGCCGCACAGTTTTGAGTCGATCGTGTTTAGTTGAGTAAGTTGTTCTGTTGTTTGGTTCTGATCGATTGACACGAGCTGTGTGACTGTGCACTTAGCATCAGCACCATCACTTCACAGACCAGGCTGTCATTTGCATCGTCTATAATGGATCTGCTTTTTTTGCTGTGCCGGGCTGAGATATCTGATTTTTTATCTTGCTGCTTAAAAAGAATTGTAAGAGAAGAGTCAATACGTTCTCAGTGTAGCCCTCTATTGAGTCTCATCTCGTTCTGCGGTCCATTGGCGTCGGCCTTTCGGCATAGGCCCACCTGACCATGGGAAGCATGTGGTGATTTCTCCTGGTGAGGTTTCATCAGGTTCTCCGTCAGTCAGTTTGATGGTGTCTGCGGACATATACACTCGACACCTGGAATGTCACTCAGGAGGTTAAAACTATAGTAGCACAATTTTGGGGGAAGATTGGAAAAAAAAAACTATTCAGGTAGTAGGTGTGATATTTCAAAATGGCGTCAGACTAAGGTTAAATCCTTTTTCTGTAAATTTGTTGCCTAATAGTGATAGATTTAAAAAAAAAAAAAGGGCCAAAGCCAAATATGTCCTTTTATTGTTTATAATTGACATGAAAATGTGTGCAAATGTCTTAACTTTCATACATCATATAAAAATGTGATTATATAATACATTCGCAAGTATAAGGCCTTTAGTTCCAAATCAGCATATTTCCTCCCCTATCTTTGTGAATGACTACCCCCCTGTTTTGACATCCCTTGCATAGTTCCTTTGTGAATCACATCGCCCTGTTGAAAAACGGCCGTGGTTTATCTAGCTTCGCTGGAGCAGGGAGACATGACGGTGTGTCAGCCATGCAGATTATTAGAGGCTTTTGGGGAGCAGAAGGGCAGGAGGCAGCGCCTGCCTGACTCGCCAAGCCTCTGTGAGCACCCCTGAGAGGCATGCTGCCTGATGACTCAACCCCTCTCCCCCCTCTCTCCCCCCCTCTCAGACATGCATCCGTTACCCATCAGCCCTGGGCCGGAGTCACAGAGGCCAGTGAGCAGGCAGCCTGTAGCCTCTGCTGTGACAGCAGGGTTTTGCTCATATCATAATCTAACGCAGGCCGTGGCAGATCAGTGCTCTCTGGAACGCTCTGTCTCCGCTCCCAGACAAAATATCAAATAAAACTCACTCAGGCCATCTGTGGATCTTATTATTATTATTATTAGGTGTGCTCATGTTATACTTTATCTCTTTATTTACATCTTTTTAAAATCGAGGGGCCTTGGATATACCACCTCACCTTTTCAGCCTTTGACTCCTGCCCTTGAGGACAGAGGTAGTGCCCCCCCCATCCCCCAACCTGCCCCCACCCGGGGCTATTCTTCACTGTCACCTCTCTTTATACGGCGCTGTAAGCACTTCTGCTCCCCCTGAACCCAGTCGCCTTTGTGCTGCAGGTGAAAGCCATTAAACTGGAGAGCAGTGGACCACATTGTTTGAGGTTACGGGGCCGTATACACTGATCTTCATTTTTTACAAGCTCCCCCTCCACACACACACACACACACACTCTCCGTCCCCCTTGATAATGTGGGCCTGAATTAACTACTGATGTCAGAACATTTGAAGGGCTCTAAATTGCTGCCATTGTAGAGACATTGTTTCTAAGTGATGAGAGCTTGAAAAATGAGACAAACACGCACACACATACAAATCTCTCTTTCTTTCTCTCTCTCACACACACACACATACACACACATATATACACATGAACACAGACAGACAGAGAGGCTCCACAGGTCAGGTAGTGACCTTGTGACCCCTGCCCACCCTCTGAATGTGTTTCAGTGTGAGCGTGTGGCGAAACCCTGCCTCAGCATACGCTGGCTGTTAAACTGCAGCTGCTAAATAATACAAGAAGGCTAAGCACAGATGACCACAAAGGACCGGAGCAGAAGCACTATACACGGGCCTTGTCAGACAGGATGAAAACAGACAATGCTCTCTCGGTTTCGATAGGAGTGAACGAGTGAAACCCAAAAGTAGTGAGAGAGACAAAGAGGACAGATGGAATGGAAGCAGGTGGTATTTTTCTCTCTCTCTCATCTTGATCTCACCTCTCCCCCCTTACCCATCTCCCCGGGAGTCATACTGCTCGTAATGTGCCCATTATTGTGCGAGCCATGCAGTAGTGAGTATTGATTTGAGTGTGTGTGTGTGTGTGTGTGTGTGTGTGTGTGTGTGTGTGTGTGTGTGTGTGTGTGTGTGTGTGTGTGTGTGTGTGTGTGTGTGTGTGTGTGAGAGAGAGAGCCTTTTTCTTTCTTTTTTTCCATCTTTTTGGAGCATTACAGGCGTGGGTGAAGTACACGAGCAGGGCAGGTGGCTCTCCTGTAAGTGCTCTGAAATCAGTGTGATCGGTCAAATGGAGGAGCAGGCCCATACACTGAAGTTGGTATTTCAGCTACATTAACACAGTCTGGGGTAGAGCTGTTGGATTGGCCTCAAAATGGCAAACATGGACTTCTGGTTTTTCATGCATTGTGCCTGTAGCTTTCATTGAGAAGCACTCACTCAGTGTACCTTTCGATCCTTGTATACCTTCTCACCATCATACGGTATGTTTGTGAACATATAGATTCATGGTATACAGGTTGATGTTGCTTATATGTTTTCTGTTCTGAATGCTAGAAGAATCAATCTGTCTGTTCATAAACTGAACATTGTTCTGAGGGCAAAGAGCGAGAGAGAAGCGATAAAACATGGGTATTATCCAGAACGAATGTCCACCACGTCACCAGGGGGAATAATAAATGGGGAAGAATGACGTTTAATTTTAAACTTCAGCTTAATTTCTCTGTTCAAATGAAATAGAGCCGACGAGTCATTCAGTAAGGAGCCGGTAATATATTGGGTCTTTGCTCACACTCGTCAGTCTTTTCTCATTACATTAATGTGGCTTCAGACTTAAGGCAAAACCTGACACAGCAGTCCTTTCCCACTGTTCTACATCTGCGAAGCAGTGGTTGATTGATAAGAGATAAACTGATCTATCGTCCGCTGTAGGGAGGGAGGGAAGGAGGAGGAGGAGGCGGAGGAGGAGGAGGAGGAGGAGGAGGAGGTGGGGGTGGGGGAAGAAGTCTGCCTCAGCAGTTTTCTGTCAGGCTGAAACCTAATGAGTGTGACACGCCTCCGCCGGTCATGGAAACCTTAAAGCTCCACCGCCACCAACCTCAGGGTGATGTCTCCATCCGACGGAGTTACCCAGCCCCTCCTGCTCCTCCTGAGAGCTCCTGAGAGCTGGGCCGTGTGGTCCAGAGAGAAGTTGGGTCACATTCCTGCTGCAGGCATCTCATTACCCACATACAGAGACCAGGAAGGCAGTGGGGTCGTGTTCTTGAGTGGCCCTGGGGCCTGCAGTGGGTAGGTGTTCGGTATCTGGAAGAAAGTGGTTTTCTTTTTTTTTTTCCAGTCATGCTACGCTGGACATCACGTATTCCCATTGCACCAATCGGAGCTTTCCTCTTATTTGCGAGGGTTTCATCTGGGTTTCACCAGGGCTCTTGTCTCATCCCCAGTTCCATCCACTCATTGAGAAAGGCTCTGCACTGAGAGATAAGGGCCCTGAGGCGGGATGGCAGCTCTCCAGTCAGGACCTTCTGTGCATGTGTCTGTGTGTGTGTGTGTGTGTGTGTGTCTGTGTGTGTGTGTGTGTGTGTGTGTGTGTGTGTGTCTGTGTGTGTGTCTGTGTGTGTATCTGTGTGTGTGTGTGTGTGTGTGTGTGTGTGTGTGTCTGTGTGTGTGTGTGTGTGTCTGTGTGTGTGTGTGTGTGTGTGTGTGTGTGTGTGAGTGTGTGTGTGTGTGAGTGAGAGAGAGAGAGAGAGAGAGAGTGTGTTTGGTGTGACGGGGTGAGAGAGAGAGAGTGTGTGTGTGTGGGGGGGGGGGGGTGAGAGAGAAAGAGAGTGTGAGAGAGAGTGTGTGTGTGAGAGAGAGAGAGAGAGAGAGATAGAAATACATATATAGAGAGAGAGAGTGTGTGTGTGTGTGTGAGAAAGAGAGAGAGTGAATTGGATGAAAGAGTGCGATAGAGAGGGGGGTAGGAGAGAGAGAGAGAGAGAGAGAGAGAGAGATGGCTCCTGGCAACCTCATTACTGATGTCAGCATGTGTTAGCGTCCTCCCTTAGCCGTGTGTAGTGAGGAAGCACTGCCCCACCCCCACCTCCACCTCCACCCCCACCTCCACCCCCACCTCCACCCCACCCCCACCCTCTCCCCGGCTCCAATGGCCACTCGCGTGAGGGCCGCAAGGAGCACATTCTCCTACACGGACTATTTACCCCGGCAACCAACCACAGGAACAAACACCAGGGACGCGGCAGTGTGATGTCGCAGGACACACACACACACACACACACACACACACACCACAGTGTGGTGTGAGGCGTTCAGAGGACAGAGCGGCGAGGTCCGGGGGGCTCTGCTGTGTCTTGATGTAGAAGCACCTTGAGAGGCTCCAGCTCTTAGGGCGCTCGTTTGATGTTGGGTAAATATCTGCATATGCTAATGAGATGCACATCACAGGGCCCCGGGTACGAATCCTGCTCAAGTTCAAAGACAAAAGAACCTCAAACCATCAGCAAGCATTACCATGCAACTGCAGAGGTTTCTTTTGGAGGGGAATGTTGTTGAAGGCTCACGCGCCGACAGGGGACTCCTGGAAAACACTCCAACTGAGAGGAAAGACATGAAGATCACAAGCTGATTTGGATAGGCACATATTTGAAATATAGCCAATGCATCTAATCACCGCCAAATGAAGAAATAAATCCCAATAAAGTATTAGTAGTTCTTCCTCATAAGTATGTGGCAGTAGATGGATTGGATACTTTCATGTCTGATTCTAAAAGTAGAATCAAGTCATGAAATCTCAGAATGTCTTCAAAGTTTATTGAAGTCCTCTTATCGGTGGAGATCAGCGTTGAAGAGTAAACTGTGAAATTCATGTTTTTCCCAAGTGAACTGTCGCAATCATTCAAAAGTTGTCTCTTACTGGGGTCAGCATGCACTTCATCAAGCTTTTTTTTCCCATTAGCTTAGAGCATTTGTGTCCTTCCCATTGGGAGATAGAGAGCCCCCCCGCTCAGCTCCACTCTGCACCTTGTTTGTATTTTGGCTATCGTTCTTCCTCACAGAGATAGCCTGTGCCTAACCCTGGGAACATAAACAAACAAATCATGTTACAAAGTCAGAGGTGTCCCTATAAAAAAAAAATGGCACAATACGTTTATAGACTATGAATAGTCTCAACATGCCTTATCAGCAGTGTGTTTACCTTGACGAGTCTCTTCCTGTCCCAAGAGGATGTCGTGGATGAAAACAATATGTCTGTGACGGCCATGACAGCTCTGACGTTTTAGCACTGTGTAAAGGGGCAATAGCCAGCACTGGATTTATTGGGAGGAAAATGCAGTGGGCAGGATCTTCAAACAGATAGAGATGGAGAAGTGTACACACATCTCACAAACATTTTTTAAATGGGCATTCATATACTTTCTGTAAGGTAATGCTGTATATACATATATGGCAATGGTAATCCTATATATGTCTAAATGTACAGTTTATTTCTGTAAGGTAATGCTGTATATGCATATATGGTAATGGTAATCCTATATATCTATATATGCACAGTATATGTCTGTAAGGTAATGCTGTATATGTTGCATCGTGTCCATACGTCAAATAGTTGGTGTTAAAGACAAACTATTAACGCAACAGGAACTATTAACTATTATCAGTCAGGACACTGCGCTACTATGAGCGGTTACTTCCTTGAGTGATTTGACTTGGGCAGGAGCAAACTGGGTTTTTAAACAGCGCTGTCATTACCTGCTGCCGACAGCAGACTGCTATGGAAATCCTCAATCACAGAGAAAGCGCTAGTCAGTCACCGAGGCCCCTAAGTCTTAATCCTCGAGAACTCACAGGTGCATAGTCAACACACTGCACAACAAACTCCTTTAATCCAATTTAAAATGTCTTCATTTCAGTCCCTTCGAGAGGAGGTCTTGGGCTTTAATAAGAGCTGTTACGGGAGTTATTATTCCCAATGCTCACTCTTTGTCCAGAGCCAATTTCTGCTTCCTGTATGTGACAGAAAAAATGTGAAGGGGCGGGGGCAGCTGGGGAGTGTGTGTGTGTGTGTGTGTGTGTGTGTGTGTGTGTGTGTTTGAGTGTGTGTGTGTGTTTTTGAGTGTGTGTGTGTTTGTGTGTGTGTGTGTGTGTGAGTGTGTGTGTGTGTGTGTGTGTGTGTGTGTGTGTATGGGGGGGGCAGGGGGGTGACATGATGCCATTTACTGCAGCTTTTCCGCTGCTTGTGAGTTAGTTGGGAAATGAAGACGTAATCACACCCTTGCCTCAGTCCCCTGCTCGTTTCCTCCCCGCCCCCCCCTTCTGCTTTCCAGCCTTAGTTTGGTGTCCTGCTCGCTGTGTTTATGCCTCTCCAGCCTGATAAACAAGAAGCCAGCTCTGTAGCTCACTCGCTCGCTGGACCTGAGGATTGGAGCGAGGCCATGTGGTAATGGAAAAGGCAAAGGCAAAGACCACGGTGGCCCGCCGCGCCTGCGAGGCCCTTTGTTCCTGCCGTCGTCAGCAGAGGGAAGCCAATGACAGCCGGCTCTCAGGGTAATAATTCCAGTGGCTCAAGGGCAGCACACGCCAAGCGCCGCTCATAAATAGTGATGGGCCGTTGTCAGGCCGTCGTCATGAGCCATTTACGAATATGAGGTGTTCAAAAGGGTGGCATGAAATTGCTAATGACCCATTGTATGAGGGCGAAGGCTGAAATGATGACAGAGAAAAGGGAGATGCTTTTAGCGGGGCGTGCGTGTGTGTGTGTGTGTGTGTGTGTGTGTGTGTGTGTGTGTGTGTGTGTGTGCGCGCCCAGGAAAATCAAACTACCTGAACCAAAAAACATTTCCTGAACTGAAAAGATAGATTTTTTTTTTTTTTTTTTTTTTTTTTTTTAAAACTCATTATTCTGAAATACAAAAGCCAGTTTTAGGTCAAAGCCTGACATTTTGCGATGAAAGAATAGCGCGTTTGAAACAGATTTCCGTATCTATGGTACTCATCGTGCTCTACCGCCTCCCCTAAGCCCCGCGTCACCCCTCACATGGATGTCCATCCAACCCAGTGTGAGCAACATGACAGCCTTGGCCCGCCTAAACGGGATTCAATTATTCATTTATTCCGTTTCGCATTCGGTTCCGTCAAATTACCTGACAGATGTCTGTTCCCGAGAGCGTCACGGGCAAAGCAGCTCATTTGAAGGCCAAGCAGCTGTAGCCTAAGCCGTTCACCTCATAACCATGGAGATAAACACTTCAGCGAGCCCTTTGCGTCTGCTGCCAGTGCAGAGTGGGAGAGGAAGAGAGGGGGAATGGGGGGGGAATGGGGAGAGTGACACAGAAAGAGAGGAAGAAAGAGAGGAAGGCGGAGAGAGAGAGAGACAAAACAGCCACATTACAGCTACTACCACATGAAGCCAGTAAAAACAATGTGTGGTAGCTTCACGGGGCGTTTGTAAAGTATGCATTTTACAATGTGTGTCATGACAGTGGCGGGCTGCTTTTGCTTCTGTTCAAGTTTTCTCATTTTGACCTCTCTTATTCTTGCTTGAGTTTCTCTTTTCTCCTTCAGGAAAGTCGATTCAGTGTGGCGTTAAGTGTATTTTCGCCTCGTTAATAATCGATGCACTTACTGTGCATACGTCAATTTTTTTTGTCTTTATTAATATTACATGCACCTATTGTTCACGCACAGTTTACTTGCAGATGCTGCATGTTCTCACCCGGCAGGGCGTGCGTGTGTGTGTGTGTGTGTGTGTGTGTGTGTGTGTGTGTGTTCTCACCCGGCCGAGGCCTCTCAGCGTGCAGCCTGACTCTCGGTGCCACAGGGACAGAGCGAGTCTCTGTTTCGACTGGAATGCCTTTCATCGCTGCTCCTCGTAGCAATATGACTACGAGAGAGGCCTGTTTTTGTGGTGTGTAATTAGAAGCAGCATACGGTGCTCAAAAATGTCTCTGCAGTCATTGAAATCTCTCCTGTGTGCAAAGAGAAAGAAAGACAGAGAGAGAAAGAGAGAGAGAGAGAGAGAGAGAGAGCGAGAGCATGGAGATGGTGTGGGGGCGAGGGCTGGTGGTTTGTCACCTAGCGAACACACACACACACACACCCACACACACGCAATGCAAAAGTTTCCTCTTAATCTGGGTCAGCTGGCGCTTGATTGCGCTTCTAATTGCCTGCCGTTTATGTGTTGTTTTCATTTGCGGCTGAAATCTCTTCCAGGGTCTGGCCTTACAAAGTCCAGTTTTTTTTTTTCATACCATGATTTCCTCCACAGAGACACGATTCAGGCAAGTTTGAATCTGTAAAACTAACTTTTCCATAAAGCGCTTTCTTTTTTTCAAGCTGCCAAATAGGACTGTATCCCTTTGAGCATAATGCAAAGCTTTTTTTTCCTCCTGGCTAACAATAGGCTTTCTACCTCAGATGTTCTCTCTGCAGCTTTGTCCAGTCGGAGAACTAAGTAGCTCTGTGATGGCATATAGTCCAGGCAGTCTCTTAGCAACTCAAACTCACGGTGCCGTACACAGAGGCCGTGAAGTTGAATTTCTGGCTGGTGGCGCGGGCCTTTTATTTCTGGTTCAAAATAAAGGTCTCCCTGTCTCAGAAATTCCAACCACTGGACTAGGCTGACTCACTATTTCTGATGCAAGGCTGCTCTTTTTCACTTTTATTTTCAGCAATATCTCTCTTAATGGCTTCATCCAGTGGCCGTTTGCAAAATTACTTACTTTACCTTTTATTAATCCATCAGTTTAATTGTGCACATTACAGTAGGTTAGGCTACATTCGCTTTAGCATCATGGCAGCCATCCAGGTCTTTGAAATGAATTTAATGCTTGTAAATGGAATTGTAAAAAAAAAACTGAAAATGTGAAATCCATATTCAGAGATATTCCACCCTCTCCATTACCTACCTTGTTAGGCTTGGCTTTAGGGTATATTGAGGTGAACTAGCTTACTTAAGAGTGCAGCAAGAAGCTCTTGGTTCTGCGCCGCAGTTTATAGGATGACACCTCAGTCGTTTTAGGGGGATACAAATGTCTAAAAAAGGTTTGATTTCCAAACAAGGCCAGTCCTCACGGCTCGTTTCAGAGCGTGTTGGAGTAAGAAGAGACGACTTGGGTCTGAAGAGACGTCCGGCGGTCCAAACGCGAAACGAGCCTGCCAAGTTTTCAAACAATGTGCAGGGAAAACAAAGACACTTTAGTAGGTCAAGCACGCAGATTTATGGAGTCTTTTTTTCTCCAGACCGATATTTTACTGGCTGTCAGCTGGGTTATGCAGAAGTCTTTCCGAGTGCAACCAATCTCCGATCCTTTAGAGGCGGCAACACTTTTAACGGTTTATTTCTGCCATCGTTTCTCAGCAAAGTGCGGAATGCCACGATTGAACCGAGGCTGTATAGCACCGCCTTAAAGAATAATGTCACTCCAAGTTGAATTGGCTGCAGGGAGCCCATCCGTGCAGAGCTCTGGATAAACGGGAGATACAGTGATACACCAGGGAGGATGTCTCAAAGCAGGGTGTGCAGTGCGCGCTGTCGCCGTGGAGACTCATTCCTCTGTAATGAATGGTTGCTGTTGCCAAGTGCTCAGGGGAGTTCACTACACTAAAGGTGTGAACTGAAATCTGCCGTGGGAGTTGAGAGGTGAAAGAGTAATGGAGGCTGATCCAACTGCTACCCCGACCCCCAAGCCACACACACACACACACACACACACACACACACACACACACCCCCCCCACACACACACACACACACACACACACACACACACCTACACACACACACACACACACACCCCCACACACACACACACACACACCCACACACACACACCCCCACACACACACACACACACACCCACACACACACACCCCCACACACACACACACACACACACACACACACACACACCTACACACCTACACACACACACACACACACACCTACACACACACACACACACACAATCTCTCTCCCTCTCTCTCCTACCACTGGCCTACCTCCTCACTCCTCTGTGTATTCTTAGACACTTTTTACAAAAAGCCCCTTTGGAAGCTGAGAGGGGGTCACATGGGTTGAGCCTTTGTCAAAAGAGGCATGTGATAATAAACGATGTCGCATAAATCAAACACTGACACCGAGCGGAACTTAATTCCCAGGGTGAATGACACCTTAATCGCTATAAAGTGTCATTAGTTGCTTAGTGATGTATTAGCCGACATCCCAAAATGATCTGAGGCATATTTTAGGGAGGGCAGATTAATTTCGTCAGCTCTCCGGGTGCTCGGCGGGCCTAAACCAGGTGGGTGTCCCCATAAGACTTGACTTTGATGAGATCTCAGTGGTTAATATGCACCTATGTCACCCAATATGGGTAAAACTGGCACAATGAAGCATAACAGCATGATAATCCAATAATAGGCCCACCTGATGGTCGACTCACATTTTCACACCCTAGTCTCTGCCACTTACAATCAACACATTGGCGAGCACACACACGCACACACACACACGCACACACACGCACACACACACGCACACACACGCATGCACGCACACGCACACGCACACACACGCACGCACACGCACGCACACGCACGCACACACACGCATGCACACACACACGCACGCACACACACACACGCACACACACGCACACACACACACGCACACACACGCACGCACACACACACGCACACACACGCACACACACACACACACACGCACACACACACGCACACACACACACACACACACACACACACACACACACACACTGGAGGCCTTTAAATAGACATGAGATGATGTCTTGTTATCTCAGAGGAGTGGAGGTGTGATTGAGTCACAGATGTCCGGTGCAGACAATATTGTAGCTGCCACTCTCATTGAACAGTGTGAAATTGCATGAGAGCAGACGGGTCCACAGTAGAATGGTTTGAGTACATCTCCCTGCTTGAAATAATGACAGGATGCTGCACCTGATCCAGATTATCAAGAGCCTTGCTTTCATGAAGCACTTGTTTCAAGTCCACGGCCCCCGGTAGTGATTCACAGTTCTCCATCTCCTCCTTAATGGCCGTTCAGATGAATTTACAGGTTTCCCTGGGGGTCAGCCCTCTTGGGTTTCCCCCCCCCCCGCAGAAGGCCCCCCCACTGCCCCGGTCCACTCTGGATACCCCCCGGCACATCTGGAATTGCCATCTCGGGGCGTTTTTTTTTTTTTTTTTTTTTTCTGTCGGGGCAGTTTTCCACTGCCTCTGTGGGCTCTCTCTCTCTCTCTCTCTCTCTCTCTCTCTCTCTCTCGCTCTCTTTCTCTCTCTTTTACTACCGCGTTCTCTGGCAGGCTGTGATCAAAGCGGCAGTCACTGCGGCCCATCTGAGCCGAGCTTCCCTCTTTCATCGGATCACGCAGACGAGCGAACCTCGGCAAGATCCCCGCCATCACAGTCAAGGATTAAAGTAAAGTGTGGTACTTGGACACCCTTGCCAGGGAAAAGGGCAAAATAAAGGAGAGAGAAAAAAAAAAAAGTCCCGATGGGTTAAATATAGCTCAAAGGAACCTGATGATCTTCTGGCTTCACATCTTTGGTTTTTGAAGTTCTGTAAGCGATGAAGCCGTGAAGGTGTGTCCTCCTGATGTTTGAGGAGATGAGAGCACCTCCCATTCAGATGTGAAAAACCAATTTGCACTTTTACACTAAATTTGCGGATCATAACAACTTTGAACCCTCCTCCATTTTAAAAATTCCTGTTTGACGCCAACTTCAGTATTAGGGAGAACTATCTTTGCGATCTATCTGACAAAGTGAAGTGTGAGGAAGATTAGTTTTAGATTTAGATTTAGATTTGTTTGACATACCGGCACTGCATTTTATTGTAATATTGCCCCATAATGTTCTCTGTGTCAGCTATGTTTTTGGGTATGGTTCAAAGGTATACACTAAAGACAAGGTGAATGAGTGCTGTGCTCAGCCGATCGATGAGCTTTAGCTGGGCTCCAGTTTATGGCCTGACTCAGGGCATCCAAAGCTGTGGCTGCCTGACGATGCCATCACCCCCTCATCCATCACTGCACCATTGCACCATTGCACCCAGAAGCCCACAGACACTTTGAATCTCTCTCTCCCTCTTACTCCTCTACCCCTCTCTTTCATTCTCCCTGTCTCTCCTTCTTTCAGTAGTCCTCAACTTGCTTTTTTTCTGTTGTTCTCCTCCAGCAACTCTCCTTCATCCTCTTCTTCATCCTCCAGCTCTGTGCCTTTGAAAATGGGCTTTTGTTCAAGCTAGCTGCTTTTTCCTCAACACTGGGGAGTGACATAAGACAGACGACCACAAATCCACTCCTTAACCTCCTTTCAAGAAGAAAGAGTGAGTTCTTACTGTCCAAGACAGAGAGCTTAGAAGTTAGGGCTTTAAGATAGCACTTACTGCCAGAGACAACTACCATGATGTCGTGGCAAAGTCATTTTACACTCAACATTTGTCTACTTTAGTTCAGATTATAGTTCAGTTCTTTCTAATTTTATAATGTAATTTAGAGACTGTGCTATACTGTTCTTGTGTATGTTCCTTAGCAAATAAAACAGTCCACAGGGTGATACGTGTCATAACAGGTTGCAAATAAATGTAGAAATTACAATGATATAATATTTAAACATATATCATTATAAACATAGTTTATCCTGTTTCAGGTTCGTCCTTACCATCACTTACAGTATTCTAATATCTGGAGAAATGACGTTCATCCCACTAAAGAAAACCTGCTCTATCGCCAGTCCGCCCCGTCTCTAGATTAAAGGCACAGTGTGTGATTGTAGCGAAATATTGCTGATATTTGAACTCAACAGCCTATCAAATACACCCCTCCTTTCAGTGCTCCCGGAGATATGTTGTTGCTTGGCTGGAGTAGTGTATTGCTCAGTGCCTCACCCTTTGTTTGTTTACCATTTACAGAGCCTGGACTGTGTACAAACACCAGAGTTTGTGTGTGAGTCACACACAGAATGGACAGCTAAAGGGCCCTGAGGAGAGATTTGCTGAATTTGGCAGAAAGTCACGGACAGTACCTTTTGAAACCGATATGGAGCGATATGGAGAAAAAACCCCTGCTCATCAGCCAGTCACCCCCGTCTCTTCTGCTGTGCAAAGATGATGTAAATTCTCCCCGCCCACGCAGAGAAGCCCTCATCAGCTCCCACCGAGCTGGTCTTCGTCCTCGACACCGTTTGGCCTGTCAGCATGCTGGAAGAGGAGTAGCGGAGAGTTGACTCATGATCTGTAACGAGCGCGATCGCTCCGCGCGTTTATCTTTCCCCCATGAGGAGGAGATGAAGACAATGCCGCGGGTCTTTAGTAGTGGTTAATAGGCCATGTTTGACCCCCTCCAGATAACGAATACTTACCCCTGATGATGTTGTATGAACTGCAAAGCCTTTACTGACAGTTTTATCAGTCATAGGGAAGGCTAGAGCATGCATACAGCACATGTACATTTAATGTCTTAGGGCAGTGAGTGCTATACAGTTAGCACTAGCTGTGCTGTACATTTAATGTCTTAGGGCAGTGAGTGCTATACAGTTAGCACTAGCTGTGCTGTACATTTAATGTCTTAGTGCAGTGAGCGCTATACAGTTAGCACTAGCTGTGCTGTACATTTAATGTCTTAGTGCAGTGAGCGCTATACAGTTCGCACTAGCTGTGCTGCAGTTTTAAGAGTCGCGCTGGAAAACCATTTGGCACAGACATGACTGCTTGTCTGGTGTGTTGAGAATGTTAATCACAAGATTAAACCAGCAAACGACGTGGGAGATAGGAATTCCCTGAATGGATAGACTCACTTTCTCACAGAGCAAGTGTGGGTATCAGATGATTTTAATTGGCACTGAATCAGCTCATGGTGTGTAATGACAAAAGATCCCTAAACGAAGTTGGCTGGCAAGCTAGTGTAGGGTCACCCAGGGCATAAACGATCAATTAAAGCTTAGCATTGACTCCAAAAGAATAGCGCATGTCCCTGTATATAGCACCTTACATAACTCCTCATTAAGAGTGATGCACTTTCCCCTGTGCGATTGTTAGTAGGTGGCTGAGGCCACCTCCGTCTTTTCACAGCTCTTCACAAAACCGCACGATTCCTTGGGCGCTCGTCTTGAAATAGAACTCTCTTACGTGAGAACCTGAGACTGGAGCCGACGCCTCGCACCCAATCCTTCCCGTAGGTAGCGATTGCGGAGGTAACTAAAACCCAGCCGCATTATGCAGCGTCGTGACAAGGGAGCGATTGGAACAGTTACCCCTTGCTTCCTCTCCAGTGCGTTCTAATAAAATAGGAGGGCCTGTAATTAATAGAGCCCCAGACGTGTGAGAAGGAGGAAGCGGACACAAAGGCAGGGAGTGATCTGTCTGGGCTTATCCCATGACACCTGTCTGCCCTGGATATGGAGAGGTGTAGGTGTACAGGAGGGCGTCCACGTGAGCCCAGAGCAGGCAAGCTGTTTGTTTACTGTGCTCAGTCTCGCGTTGGTTTGCTGATGCGGGTCGAAACTGAGTTTCGGTCGTGCAGCAGTTTGGTCCGTGTCCGTTCATTTAGACAGAACAGAATTTTAATAATTTTCTTGGAAGACATGGACAATTACCGCGCTCGTTTCTAAATCAACCTTAATAAAGTGTCCAAAAGCCTGCAAGTAAAACTCAATGGAGACATTAAATGTAAAACTTGCAA
>NC_045171.1:23244546-23302046 GCF_900700415.2 Clupea harengus | reverse complement strand
TTCCTGCACTGGCCAGTGCCTCATCACTCTACTCCACTGGTCCTTCGAGCTCTTGAGAAGCTTGCTCTCGTTCAGTGGGATGTCCTTGAGCCGCAAGCGCAGTAGTTATTGGCAGCCCATGCTGTCGCAATTTCTCTCTGATTGCAAATTGATTGCAGGTCTTCTCTCTCCCTCTCTCTTTCTTTCTCTCTCTCTCTGGATTAAAGGTTATTACCCCTAGCAAACTGTGCTAATATAAATATGCTTTCAAAATGTGTCTTCCAAAGGTTAGCAGATTGCTGCTTTGTTGCTTGGTAATTTAAAAGAACACAGGAAGCAATGTGAATAATTAATTCATAAGTTGTTGTTTTTTGCTAAAGAAAACAAACAGAAAAAGGAAATTAAACGAACAAATCCACACAGTGGTTGTTTTTTTGGCTAAATGATTTAGCCGTTGGTTTTGATCCCACTGATAGAATTTTTAGTCGCCAAAAAACAAGGCGGCAACAACACACAATTCACCGAAAGCTCAGGAGCCTGTTTCCCTGTCACAGCCTTCTGGTGACTGACCTCAGAGCAGCCCGCACCATCTCCACTGACTGTGTGTGACTCTCCCACCTGCACCCTGCACAAGAGAATGGAGACACAAAGAGAGAGTTCCGTGTGGGTGTGTGGAGTCTGTTCCGTCGTGTTGTGACCAGGATTCTAATATTTGAAAGACTTTGAAAGCGTGACGTTCTATCAAGGATTCCAACTCAGAATGCGGCCTTGACATGATAAATTGAATCGCTCTGGCGGCTCAGAGGAAGTAGAAAACACTTGCCATTGTAAATGCTAGTTTCCTGTTCTTTGCAAAAAAGGGGGGTAAAAAAAAGGAAAGAAATATATGAGTATACAAATAAGCGGCATATAAATATGAATTAAATAGACACGATTTTGACTCCAACAATGAGACTGTTACACAACTACACCAAAGCAACGGGGGGGGCACTCACATCTTCATTTCAAGCATGCAAATGGGTCGGCATACAGAATCCATATAAAACGGCTCCTTTCAAGCTCCGAACCATGGGTGACAGCTTGTAAAAGGAGAGAGAGAGAGAGAGAGCGGAGCGGAGCCTGTGAAATGACCAGCTCTCACATCCATGGTTATTTCTGTGGCAGCGTATTTATGCCCTGTCTCAATGCAGCTGCCTGAACTCATGGCTTTGAACAGGAGACCAAAGCCCTCGCTGCAGATGGGTGAGCTGACTGAAGGATCCCAGGAAACAAACACAACAGCAGCAGACACCACACCAAGTCAGCCATGCAAACATGTATTATGGGAGCAGAAGTATGTTTTATGCTAATTAAGTCATTGACATGTTGGTTTGTTTATTTGTTTATTCATTCATTCATTTGTTTGTGTTTCTCATTTGGAGTATATCTCAAAGCTTGGGACATATTGACCCAAGAATGACACAGTGGCAGTCCTCATGCTGTCTGAAAGAGAAGGTCTACTGGCTACTATTTTGGCTGTACATTTTTATTGCGTTTTGTTGTGTCTTAGCCTTGTGTCCGCACGACAACGGCATTTTCGGAGCCTGAAAATGCAGATTTGAAAACGGGTTCCACCTTTGCATCCCTGTGTGGACAAGTGAACACTGAACCAGACGAGAGGGAAACTTTATCCAATCACATTTCATTCTCTGTGAAGCTTTATCCAATCACATTTCATTCTCTGTGAAGCTTTATCCAATCACATTTCATTCTCTGTGAAACTTTATCCAATCACATTTCATTCTCTGTGAAACTTTATCCAATCACATTTCATTCTCTGTGAAGCTTCAGCCTGAGCTCTGCCCTCCAAAGCCCCAACCACATCCTCGATGGCAACAAATAGAAACATCTATTTTTGATTGTTAGATGATAGTTATCAGCCAATCTGTTCTATTTCTATAAGAGTGACATAATCTATCAGAAACATCGGCAGCCAAAACCTTTTCTGGGTTTGTTTGATATAAAGTGCGGCTGAATTCAAGCAACCTTAAACAGAGTAAGTTTACTTCACTTGGGAAATTCTGTTCCCCAATCACGTTTTGCTGATGTTGAAAAAGAAATGCCGTTTTCAAAGCATTCCGTTTTTGTGTGGACGAGCCTTAAAACCTAATTGGCCATAAACTAAAACTGTATTGCAATGGCTTATGGAGCATTCAAGCAACCTGAGTTTCAAGCCATGTGCTACCTCATGCAGAATACCTCATACACTCACACTCCATTCACACTGGCAGAACAGGATGCAAAGATGTCCACCGTATCATCATAGTCTTCTTGCTCTTTTAAGCTCCGTAGTCTAACAGAGCAGCAAGTCAACATGCTGCACTTCACTGCCGCGTTGCGTGGGTGGTGTCAAGGCAGGAGAATAGCACCTAAATAGCGTGTGTGTGTGTGTGTGTGTGTGTGTCTCTCTCTGTGTGTGTGTGTGTGTGTGTGTGTGTGTGTGTCTGTATGAGGCCTACACAGGAAGAAAGGTTGCAGTCAGACTTCAAACTTCATGATTATAAAACGAGGGCTCTCGCAATGCAACGCTCTCAGGAATTGATTTCTCGTGCATGGCTGACCACTTGGAGCACTTAACGAACAATTGAGCCACCCAGGACCCTGGCATGTGGAGGGCAGACCTGCATCAGCTGGCACTCGCGTGAGCCCACGATTGCCAAGGTTACTGTTACCTCTTTTTTTTTTTGCTAGTCGTCTCTATCCGTCAGACTTAATGGGAACGTTATTATTTCACTTGAATGGATACACGAACATGATGGTTTCATTTATTTAGAAGAAAAAAAGGCAGACGGCCAATTGCTATACAGGCACACGTGAAAGAGAAATGACTAGACTTGCCGGAACATTTGGAGCATTCTGTTAACAGTGGCGTGATTGTGACGCTAAGACATAATGAAGCCATCACTTATCCGTTCTCATTTCCCATGATTCATTTGCGCTCATTGTAGCAGCCTTTTTTCGCTGCCAGCCACATCACAATTTGTGATTAACAAGCCCAAGCAAACACAGGTGAACAGACGGGGCATGAGATGAAATCATAATGAGGTGTAAAGAAAGGGGAAAATGGGATGTTGGAGATGAAAAGCCTGTCAGTCAGTGATTCAAACAAAAAGTCATTCAGAAACTTTTCTGGGCGAAGAATACAAACCATTTATTTGTTCAATGTTTATACAGTCCTCATTTTTTTTTTAAGCTCATTCCCATTACTTGTGGTTTTTACTGTATGTGTGTGTGTGTGTGTGTGTGTGTGTGTGTGTGTGTGTGTGTGTGTGTGTGTGTGTGTGTGCACGGCTCTCAATGCATGATGCTTTCTTGATAATGATTTCTTTGGGGCAAGTCGAGACTAGAGGCAGAACCACACTGAGCCACATCAGGGACTTGAGGAGAGAACCTATTTGGGCTTGGAATGACATTTCAGCAAACATGAGATGCATTCCCAAGAGGGACACTCACCTGTACCTGTGCTGTTCTCCTGCTGCTCCAGACCTTTCATGTGGCTTACTGCAGACAGTCAACATGACTCCAGATGTGTGTGTTTCCTACGGAAGGAATTTGACCGACGCCATTGTGTATGCAGTAGCACATGCTTGTTGTTGAGCACATACCTGTTGTTGTATGGGATGGAAAATGTTAACAATTGCAACAAAAGTGAATGTATTCTCCAGTCTGCTTACACGGTGCAGGTTAAAGAATCTTCTAACTTGTTCTGATTTGGCATAAAAATAGTCACACAGCTGGCCTCACAGGCTTGACAGTCGTTCCACCAATGAAATCCTGTTGCACTGCAAATATATTTACTTAATAATGTTCTTTTCTGCATTAGTATGCATTGACTTGAATAATGCAATTGGTTGGGGGAGTACTGTGGAGAAAGATCAAAAGCCTTTCGGATCCGAACACTTTCTGCCTGAAAAAGAAAGTCAAGAACATGGAAACCTGGAAATACTCAGGCTCTCCAACGGCAGGGAAACACTGCAACACAGGCCGAGGTCCAATACCTAATCAACTGTTAGTTTACACTGCAAGACACCCACAACCGTTATTCACAGCATGTCTCAGTTCGAAGGGGGTTGGGAATCCTGTCTGAATCCAAATGGACTGGACACGGCGAGTCCACTCGGTGTCTTTCCATGAGATTAGGCCCTCCAGGCTGGGACGCCTCACACCGACCACTCATGTGCTGACATCCAGCCGAGCAGCTGCAGAGATCGCCAGGACCGGGCCAAGTTTACACAGCGCATATTTTCACAGAACAGACAAACTGCCTTCAGTGTGTGCTTGTAATGTTTGAATGAAGTTAAGCAAAACACAGTTTGGTCATGCAAGTAGTATGCACAGGATGTAGAGCGATAGAATGTCAACCTTCCAGTCCCTGCTCTCTCTCCATGCAGGAAGTTTAGATCCATTCAGTTTAGACTGCAAGCTTACACTTCATTCCACATCATTTTGGTCATTATTTACTTAGTCTAACTAAGACTAACATAAGCATATTATAAGCAGTATTACATACTAGACTAAGACTAACATGAGCATATTATAAGCAGTATTACATACTAGACTAAGACTAACATCAGCATATTATAAGCAGTATTACATACTAGACTAAGACTAACATGAGCATATTGTAAGCAGTATTACATACTAGACTAAGACTAACATGAGCATATTATAAGCAGTATTACATACTAGACTAAGACTAACATAAGCATGTTATAAGCAGTATTACATACTAGACTAAGACTAACATGAGCATATTATAAGCAGTATTACATACTAGACTAAGACTAACATGAGCATATTAGAAGCAGTATTACATACTAGACTAAGACTAACATGAGCATATTAGAAGCAGTATTACATACTAGACTAAGACTAACATGAGCATATTATAAGCAGTATTACATACTAGACTAAGACTAACATGAGCATATTATAAGCAGTATTACATACTAGACTAAGACTAACATGAGCATATTGTACACAAGTCAGATGTTCTTTTCTGCCATTAGTTGTTGTGATCATTAGTACGTATATGGGGATGTAGTGTCATGGTGGTAGTCATGACAACTCTCAGAATGTTATGTATGTCATGCTATGACAGCTTGCTGGCATGTAACATGAAGATGTTAACCAGTATATCAGTATTTAGCATTACCTTCATGACAGTCGTCCAAATAGTGGAATATTCTGTGGAACACAAATGCTTGTGCGTTTGACAATAGAACACAAATGGCCAAGAAGAGCGAGCAAGAGACTTCACGGGAGTGTGATTTCCTACCTGAGGTGCAGCCATTTCCCTGTCACACCTGTCACACCTGTCACACCTGTCACGGAGCCTGCTCTGCGCTGCGCGGCTTGGCCCTCTGTGTGTAGCGGAGCCCTGCTGGAGAATGGGGGTGGAGATCACTGCCTGGGCTTGCATTTATATGCTAATATGGTGGCTGTTTGCTCGCTGGCCTGAATGATTCCAATTTAAGGCAGAGCCATAAATTCAGCCGGACACATTCTAGTAGTTTGTGCATGGCCTGTGCATCCTACTCGCTGAACACTCACACGCACACACACGTACACACACACACACACACACACACACAAACACACACACACACACACACACACAAACACACACACACACACACAAACACACACACACACACACACACACACACACAAACACACACGCACACACACACACGCACACACACACACACACACGCACTCACACGCACTCACACACACACATGCACACACACACACTCACACTCACATTACACTACCACATGTATGCGCATGCACACACACACAAACACTCTCATTACATTACTTCATGCACGTGCATAGATACACACACATTCACACACACACACACACACACACACACACACACACACACACACACACACACACACACACACACACACACACACACACACACACACATATATATTCACATGGCTGTATTGTGCAGGATCACACTGTGGTAACCTCCATGATGTGACAGTGACATGGAGGATGACCTTCCATGACCTAAATGACAGCAACTTGCCCCTTGCCTTTGCCTTGCTCCCTGCATTAATGATAAAGGTAATGTTAGAAGACAAACGCAAGCTTTAACCCCATACTAAGGACACCCCAACCCCCACCGCACCCCCGCTCTCTGCCTGTATTGCACACCCAGCACTGAGGTAAACGAAAGAAGCCGAGAAAAAAAAACAACGTCCTTGATTGCAGTTATTTTGAACAGTTGGGCAGATTGCACACAGTTATTGGTTGCCTCAGCAGAGCGGTTGTAGCAAACATTAAGTAATTACACCTGTGTGGTTCATCTCATTTGGAAATCCTGTGGAGCCTCTGAGCTCCGGCTGCTCCAGGCTGTGCTCTTACTCTCACTCTCACTCAGCAGTCTGATGTGAGTGTCTGCCGTGGAGACAGATAGGCATGTAGACTCCAAACCTCAAAAGGCTTCTGATATTATACCCCTCCACTCTGTGGTGCAATTATGTGATAACAAATGTTTAGATCCTTAATTACATCTCTATCTCAGAGACACAATGCACAGGGCTTAGTGCATGAAGCTGAAAGATGGACGCCCTGGTTGATTTTCAGCACAGAAAATTCAACAAAAAAGCAGCTGGTGCTGAACACCCAGCATGCTTGTGGAGATAGCCCCCCCACTCCACCCCACCCCACCCCCAGTAACCACTATTCCCCTGCATCCAAAACAACACATATTCTCAACATATTTCAGATATTTACACTGTAGACAGATGTTCCTCCCTCCATGCTATGTGGGTGACAAACACCCTGAAACACACACAGCTCAAGAACCCCACCAGACTCTTCCCACCAGACTCTTCCCACCAGGCACTTCCCGCTCTCTCTCATCCAGCTCTGCATCACTCCTCCTGAGCCTAACGAGCTCTGATGGATCCCCTGCCCCAGTGCTCTTGGCAGACCCCGCACCCCCCCCAATCCACCCCCATCCAGCCAGAGGTAATGACCTGGGATGAGGGCCGATAATGAGGATGGCACAGGGGGCCACAGGGGGAGCGGTGAGCCACAGGTCTTGGGATTGGGGGGGACAGTTTGGAGGGTCATGCACTGATTGTCCTGAATGGCCACCGGTCATCGGGGTTGGCCGCGCACAAAGAAGCTAGTCGATGATTTCGATGGCGGTTGAAAAGAAGAGAAAAGAAGGGTTGATGAGGGGTCGACGGTCAGCAAGCTACATGGCACAACCACCCACACACACACACACACATACACACACACATACACATGCTCATTTCACCAGTCTGTCTGTCTGTCTGTGTGTGTGTGTGTGGGCGCGTGTGCGTATGTGTGTGTGTCCCTCGTGTTCTGTCCAGCCTTCCTGTGTGACTCTGTGAGCGGGGAGATGGCCTGCTCCTAACTGAGTGGCTAGTGGCTCTTTGCCATGACGAGAGAGCTCCTTATCTCCAGCTCTCTCTCTGTCCAGCGGGACATCTGTCTCCAAATCAGACGCCTGAAACCTAATAAGCGGGAGGTCATTAAGGTACGGCTGAGAGCTAGTCTCCTCTGCGACGCTCAATCTCTCTTCATGTTCCCGTGAGCTGTTTTTTTTTTCTTTATTATTTATTTTTTATTTTTTTTGTTCCTGAGCTCTTATTTTATATGTTTACTTTCAGTGTTGTTTGTCTCATGTTGATGTCACCGACTGTCCGTACGAATCTCCCTCTGCGCTTTTGCGCTTCCACTCCGGAATGTTCCATCTGTCGCTGGCCTCCGTTACACCCAAGCCTTTTCCCCTCGGTCGACAGGCAGAGCGGTGCAGCGGCGCTGTCCTGACATGAACCCTGCTGCCTCGGCGAAGGCTGTTCTCTCCAAGACAGTGAGCCTGCTCCCCCCACCCCCACCCCCACCCCCACCCCCACCCCCACCTTCTCCGCTCCCAAATCCTCTCTCCTACAATAACAGCACAACACTGTCCTGTTCACCGACGCAGCTGTTCAATACTCTTTTTCCACAAAACACTCGTCAACCCCCCCTCCCCTCTCTCGCCCCATAATGTGAGTTACAGTGAGAGAGAGAGAGAGAGAGAGAGGGAGGGAGGGAGAGGGAGAAAGAGACAGACAGCACTGAAGTATTTGACCGTGATCAATCCCAGCTGGTGGCGTTAGATACAGAGCCCCCTGTGTCCCACGTGTGTGAAGGGAGCGATAGTAACAGAGAGAAAATGAGAGAGAGAGAAAAAATGAGAGAAAGAGAGAGAGAGAAACAGAAAAACTCGTGGCCATGTCCAGCTCTCCAACACTTCCCAGCTCCGCAACCCTCCTCGAGCCTACAGGAACAGAGCCTGTGCTGTTTATTGTGCTTGGCTCTATCTCTAATGGCCAATCATAAGGGGAGTGGGAGGGGGATTGTGGAGGTTATTCAGTAAACTCTAACGCCATTTCTCAAATGGTTATAATGACAACAGTGAGCTGTTCTCTTCCACCCTGTCTGTTCGAATGCTCAGTATGGGACATACACTGAGAGGAGGTGTGTGTGTGTGTGTGTGTGTGTGTGTGTGTGTGTGTGTGTGTGTGTGTGTGTGTGTGTGTCATAGTCATAATTCAGAGATAATTGTCTGTACCTGCGGGGCAGTGAGGGTGACGTGACACGACGGGCTTAAGCAGCCAAAGCAGCATCTCAGCACAGACGCTTTTCAGGGACACTCACAAAGGCACCAAAGCACGCCCATACTTAGGACAAGATGATCTAAAAACATAACATAAAATGCAAAGGACAACATGATCTGAAAATATGATATAAAATTCACCACAGACATGTGAAGGAGGAAGTTGTGTACCCCCCCCATGTTTGTGCAAAATGAGCCAAAGTGATATTTTAGTCAAATTATCATTCCGCTCGACTTCCCCAGCTCCCGAGCTAATAACACATGCAGTGTGACGCAAGTTAAATGCCTCTCTGAAGTTCATTTGCCACCCCCGTCTGCAACAGAATAAATCCTCATTCAAAGTGTTTGAATCGTAACCTTTTCCTTCAAAAAAATTATCGTCACGTCGCAGAGTGCCGTGGAGAAGAAAAAAAAAGAGTGAAAATCCAAAACATTTCTTCCAATTTATGGTTATTAGCAGCTAGCGAGGCCACAGCAAGCATGGCAGATTTAATTTGAAACCCTGGACGATAAAGTGTCATGCCTCAAGGCTCTTTCGTCATTAAAAAATGGATGAGTGGATATACGTTTCCTCTTGCATCTCTTTTTTGGGTGCGCCCTCAGACTTTGCTTCAGTTCAAATTCAGCAGATTAGGTATGCAGTTGCAGGTTACACATTTGCTAAAAGGCCCTTAACCACATAAGGAAAAAAATAATTTGGGGAAAACAACAGGATCACAGCCTAGAGATGTTTATGTATCATATGCCACTATTGTCTTAAAATGAAGAGATATTATTTTGATTTAGTTCATTAAAGCATAACTACAGGTAGGCTAACTAGTAATCAATGTGAGAATGACCAAAGACAATTAAGAAATGCCGCCACATATTTTTCACAACTGACTACTGGTGATTCGGCTACAAGACAGCAAAAGCCGTGCTTTACAGTTCGTATAGCTTGCACATACATTAACTTAGGCAGCTGACACCAACCTTTATGAATTATATATAGCCTACTTATGTTGGCTTTTATGAAGTGCTTATGGCAGTGTCATGTGGCCATATAAACAGCGCACTATAATATCACCAAAATGACAATGAACAATAAAACAAAACCAAATGCTGAGGCACTCCAAGTCGAGATGAAACATCTCTGTAATGCTACTCTCATTTGAAACAAGGGTGGAGGGGGAATAAAACCAGATGTGCTTGCTGGCAGACACGCCAAAAACCCAGCAGAAGCAGATACTCCTCTTGAACGCAAATGACATCACTAAACCCGCGTAGGTCGTTAGCACTCTCTCACAGGGGCCCCTCGCGCTGAAATTCGGTCTCCTGTCACTTCCCCACGTCTCAGGTCCGACTCTTGTCGCGTCAGACGGTAGCTCCCATATTGGAGTCACGCTTTGTCTTCCGATGGGAGGTATGAATTCATCTCTCTGGCAGACAACTCCAATCGGGGAAGAACTCAGCAGTCCCCCCCCCTTGGCCTAACTGGCTTAAACTTTCATCTTGGAAAAATCTCTGCTTCTGAGTCACTCTATCATCGTCAAGCACCAGGAGGCTTCTCTTTGTGAGATACTTTCAGGCAACAGGCAATGGTTCAGTTGAATATTTCACAAAATAAATAAATTAAATAAACTCGAAACCATGTGCAACACCGCCAGAAAAGCACAACAGCTTGCAACACACATTTTGGTTGCATGACCTGCAAGGCATCAACATTAAACACTCTCATTACCACGCTAATCTTTTAGTAGCGTACATTAATGCCTTATTTCCTGAGATCTGGTGAGCCAGCCTAGCAACATGAGGCAACACTTAATTGCATCCAAAGTGCTATAGACTTCAGGGCAGAACATTCTGGACGACTGCAGAGATAATATGGTCCTGAGTTGGCATTTTTTCGTAAGCCTCAGAGCTCTCTGCGCCAATCTCTCCCTTTCCCCCTCTATTGCTAAATCATACACCCCCATCTCGAATCCACAGCGCGGCCGAGGGACATATAATTACCGACTGTCACCACAGGACTGCGGGAGCGCGAGGGGAAAAGAAAAGTAGTACCATCCGCGCGCGCGCACGGCTTGTTAATAATACGGCCATAAAAATCAGCGCGTGTGCAGCCGACTCTAGGTGAACCGAGTGAACCGGGAGAGCACTGATGGCGCTTGGCAAATTCCTCTGTTCCACTTCAGCTCCGGCCAAGAGCCGTGATGCATGTGGTGTCCTAGCTTGGCCCTGCACCATCAAATACACTATGGGGGAGAGATTGACAGCACCCGTTGTGTGCGTGTGTGTGTGTGTGTGTGTGTGTGCAGAAGCAGGTCTCATACAAGTGGAATAAAAAATAACATCCTTATTTCATACTTTCCCTGGATACGTCACAAAATACAACCCCCCAACTACCCAACACCCACACACAAGAGAGTATTGAATCAGACCTTTATTTGACTTCTATCTCCTAATCAGATATATGGTGCCGTCCATGCCATATCGAATAGACACGACTTCATCCAAAAGGTAGCCTACTTTTTAATTTGCTCCCAGGATCACTTTTAAGCGAGAACAGAAGTATGTATATTTTCTTTGCTTGATTTACTCCCTGTTGACGTTAGGAGCAATGCAACAGGACAAGTGTACTAGGGGATGCTCTGTCTGAATGTATAGATCTATAACAAAGAATCCAATCGTGAATAGGGGGAATCACTTAAAGAAATCAGGAATGCAGTATCAGTTTTGGGTCATTAAATGTTTCCTAAACAGTGGATATCACATGCTAGAAAATGGTAAGGAAAAATAAATGGTGTTGTTAGCTCTTCGTTTATCATAAATCATCAGCACATGTCCACATTGGATTTGTGTAATTTGCAAAGGTCGGCTGAGGAGACGTTCGTCTTCTGACGGCACAGCGGACTAAATTTATTGCTGTGAGTGATGCCCCTAGCGTTTTTTTTACGAGTCATAGACCTTGGTGTAATTTAGTCTACTGTGAGTTTATTTACATAAAAAATTCATCATTCATCATCTGCATGTCACTCTGAAGTCAAATGGAAAAAAAAGCTGTCCACACGTACACGCAAATACGTCAGCAAACAGGACCAACATTGCAATGGTAGCAACACTTAGAAACTGTTAGAGCATTTTAAAACCACACAAAACAAGGCAGACATAACGTTTCTGACATTCGATAGAAAGCATGCATTTTAGATGGACAGCTACCACAATGCACTGGAACAAAAATGATTGCTTCCGACTGCTTTTAACTGGTAATAAAGAACATTGTTTGAGAAGCTCTATTAACTGTGGTGAGATTTTATTTTCAATTGTCAAAAATGGTGGGGACGAAATTGCTGATTGCGAAAGGTGGCGGGGACAAGTCCCCAAGGATAACGAAGCCAATGCCCTTTTCTGCAGCGCAGAACAGACGAATTTGAACAGCTTTCATAGTGAGGATACTTATCATTTCAAACGTTAGTTTGGCAGGCAGGCAGGTGGGGGGCGGGCCGTCTGGACTGCTGGGCTGCAGGACCCCCTGCCTGGCGGGGGTTGGATGGCCGTGGTGATAATTTACGCCCCTGCACACAAACACATATGCTATAAAGCAAAACCACCATGGCATGCCTGTAGATCAAAAAGTGGGTCAATGGTTGCTAGGAGCACTGGGGTGTGCTTTCTGGCCAGACCCCTCCGACTGGGGGAGCAGACCTGGGAGGAACGAGACCTTGTTGTGAAGGGGGGAGAAGAGAGAGGGGAGAGGGGAGAGGGATATATGGTCCACTGCTGTGCCTGTTATCACCCGAGCACAGGATACTGAGTGTGTGCAGATGACCGCAGATGCCCTGGCCCAGGACCTCTTCTCTCTCTCTCTGCCATCTCTCGTTCCAGGCCTGTAGTTGTGCAGCTGTGCCTCTGTCTAGGGGGAAAGGGATAGCGGTATCTCAAATGTCTCGAGGTTTCAGCTATTTTGATAAAGAGGATACCAGTTCAGAGCGAGGAGTTTTATTGTTGTTGTTTTTCCTTTTCTTTCTTTCTTTCTACTGGTTTTGACCCTTCAGTGGAAGAGATCCTGCTTGTTTTGGAGCAGTTATGAACCGAGCAATCAGTCTCGTTTCAGACCAAATAATACACACGCACACACACATACTCACTACACAGACATTTGCATCATACATGTGATCACATCTTCCTTGATACACACACTAAAACAAACCTTCATAGTCTTGTTTCAGACAAAATATTTCACACACTCTCCCACACAAACACAATATAGACACACTTGCATATTTAATCACACTCTCACACTAAAACTCTCATACACACATACAGACACACCCTTAACAAATCCAATACCCTGGCCCTATTTCAGACTAATATTTCGGTCATATCAAATATAAAGCATATCCCCCTATAAGCAGTATTAAACTGCATGTGAATTAGTCACCACCAACAAGTAAAGCTTTAAAACAGTTAATGGTTAATCATTACTTCCTCATACACTGTGATAACGACAACCTTTAAGAGAACACGCTGAGTGAGAAAATGACAAAGATCCTGCAGTAAAGCAAATATGATTTATTAAGCACTTTTAATATACGTCGGAAAATTCAGCTTAATATAAGAAATAAAATGTCAAAATGAGGGCTCAATGTACACGGTAAGCTATTTACAATCAAATTCTTCCAATGAGATCCAAAATATAACAGATGCTTGGTGGGAGAAACACACACCCGTGACAGGTTAACAGATGGCAAAATGGTTTTGAATACTGTCCAGGGTAGATCTTCAAAGAGTCAGCCATCTTCTTTTCTTTTTTCTTTTTTTTTCTCCAACCTTCAAAAGCGGAGGCCTTGTTGAGAAAGTCTCCGGCTAGAAATAGTCTGTCATGTGCACTTGTGTTTTCAGATTTGTGTGCTCTTGCCTTTATTCTTCTCGAAAGAAACTCTTCGCTGCTAACAATGTGAAAACCCAGCACAAATGACATTACACACAAACTGCTCAAACAGCCTCGGCCAAGCCATGAGAAACAGATGTTTGAAATCCCTCTGCACCCGCTCCAAGCATCACCCCCTCTCCCTTCCCCTGTTGAAAGGCTAGTGCTCAGGGCCTCTGAAACCAATACTTTTCTGTTTTTTTCTCCTTGTGTTTCAACTTTGGCTCAACAAGTATACATTTCAAACAATTCTTTAAAAACCATAATATTATTTAAAGTCTACTGGTTGGTGTGGTTGTGAGGAGTCAGCCTTTTGCAAACCTTACTGATTTTTTTTTTTACTGCCACACACACAAAAAAAAAAAATGTCATTATTATCAAAATAAAGTCAACATACAATGATAGGGCATAAACAGCCTGAGCCTTGAGTTGTACACGGCAACGAACATAATGATTCCTGTTCGACTAACACACTGAAATTGCTGCTTTCTCTTCAGAACTTTGCAATTAGCACCAAACTCTGCAGTTAAACATTACACTGTTGGTTGTTTAAATACCCACTGAAATGCTCACAACAACAAAAAATAAACAAAAAAAAAGAGAGAAAATGAAAAGTCCCACAGGGACAAAATGAAATTATCTGGGCTTCAGTTTCCAATGAACTCTCTCCCTCTGGCAGCTTTAATACAATACAACAAACAAACAGTAAAAGACCACCCGAAGGAAGGCCAAAATGACTACAGGCAATCTCTGAAACAGCACCATGGTATAAGCATACGATAGAAATGAAAGTGGCTTTTTTCCAAAATAAATATGGTTGATTACACTTGTAGAATAAATTGCCATTGCTATTAACATTACACACAACATATGTTTAGCACACCGAAGGAGATCAATACAGAGTTTTGGGTCTTCAGAAAGGCAGGTTATCAATGCGCATAACATTACCTCATAATTCACCAGTAAGATGTGACAATGTACTCTCTGGTACATTGCTGTCAATATGTGTGGTTGTAGGCAGAAAAACAAGACTCAAAATGTACATTTGTTTTTTTGTTTGTTTTTTAACTGTTACTTTGAGACTGATTCAAGAGGCATTAAATGGAAACAGAAACATACATGTTTGTTTTTTTTCTCCTCTTTTTAGAAAGTGCATACACTGCATATTAAATACCAATACATTAAATAAAAATGATAGTGTGCATGGTTACACTAAGAAGGCTGTAACAAATGTAGGCACGTTGAAGTATCAGTTTATGTGAGCCTTGTGCAGCGGTCAACATTCTTCCCTAGTTTTTTCTTTTCTTTTGAGGTGTTCCACTGACGAAAGAGAAGAAATGGATATAGTACTTTTGCGGATGGAGATAGTTGCTTTGGCACATTCCCTCATATGTCAGGCTGACGGATACAATCCAAGACATCTGAAACACCAATGGAATGATTTGGTTTAGTATTCAGTTGGAAAAACATTTTCTTGGACAGATCATTGCATTCTTACTTGCAAAAAAAGTCAATGAATAACTCTAATAAGTAGTGTTAACGTCAGTTGAACAGACTACGATAGAGGAAAAGTTTAGAATTGCTTTCGAGAAAACCGTTTAATATGTTCACCAGCTGCAATGGCTTTGGTCCAAAACATGTTTGAAAAGACAGCCTAAAGAGAGACATTATAGTGGTCTTTGCTAATGTATTTTTGAACCCATATGGTAATTTGGATGACACTGTCAAATGCATGGCACATTCACAAATGCAAGCCAATGTAAACTACTCTACAATCTTGTATGCCTTCTGTTTCACCAAATATCAGGCAACTCACCAGTTATAATGGTGTTTCCTTCTTGTAGTTATACCCAGGGTCTGATCCTTCTATCTGCAGTTTGAGGGCTTGTTTAAGGCTTAACTCTGTCTCCCCAATCGGGTAATTGTCCAAGACATCCTGATGCCCTCTGTTCTGCACAGTTCTAGGGACAGTTACTTTCCCAAGAAAAACCTGATTGCCATGTAGATGATAGTTGGGGTTGGTCATGATGCCATTCCTCTTTTTGTCAGCAAGGCTTTGCTGTTGTATGTAGTACTGTTCTTGGGTCATCCCCGAATCTAGCATTGGGCCACCGACCACTATCTTACAGTGTGGATCCTTGATGGCAATGTTGGACACTGGCTTGTTGAGTGAAATCCTCTTGTCAAACTGGGTCATTTCATACTCCAGTACCTGACCCTGGGCTGGTATGCTGTTCTTGGACTTCTTCTTGTCCCCTGAGCCCATTTTGTTGGGACAGTTAGAGGTGCCATTTTTCGTGCCCTTACTTTGCTTGAGACCTGGTTTGATTTGCCCCCAATCAAACTCACTAGTTGGAGAGCTAGGCTGTGGCCCTATGGACTTGGTTGTGGACGAAGGTGAGACAATAGACTGTCTGCTTCGGCTGCGTGGCAGAGAGTGCTGCTGGATCTGTTCGGTGAAGGTGAGCCCATGGAAGCTATCTATGGGCACGGTCTGGGCGGTTGCGGTGGACGAGGTGGTCCTCAACGAGGAGTTCTTTGAACTTTTCAGGGAGTTGTTGGAGAGAGACGATTTCTGACGGTCCACGGTGGAGTCTGGCGACTCGGAAGGGGAGCTGAAAGCGTGTACGGGCCCATTCGGAAGGCCACGTCCTGTCGACTGCATGTCACCAGCTCCTGTGCTCCCAGAACTATTGGACTTGATGGTAAGGGACTGCATCTTCCCAGAGACCGTAAGAGGAGTCTTCTGTTCCATGGTATGTATTGGTGACGGACTGCTGCCATTGAGGCTTGAGGCTCCATACTTGTCCAAGAGTTTGATGATCATTGTGTGCCCACCCTTGGCGGCTACTCTCATGGCCGTGCGGCCAAACTGGTCAGCGTGGTTGGGATCGGCGCCGTGCTCCAACAGGATCTGGACAACATCGATATGACCTTCCTGAGCAGCGATCCCAAGTGCTGTGGCCCCCTGATTGCAGGTGTGGTCGACATGAGTCCCACTGTCGATCAGGAACTGGACGACCTTGGCGTGACCCTGCCAGGCTGCAGACTGGAGGGCAGATCGCTTCTCATTATCGCAAGCATTGACATCGGCATGATAGTTAATCAGCATTCTAACCATCTCGACGTGTCCCTGCCAGCACGAAACATGCAGCGCTGTTCTCCCTTCTGTATCGTTGGCCTCTACGTTGGCTCCATTCTCCAGGAAGTACTCCGCCATGGCCAGCTGATTCTCAAGTGCCAGTATATACAACGTCGGCCTCCCATCGGCGTCTTTGCAGTCTATGTCTGCCCCGTGACTGAGAAGCAACTCCACAATGTCCCTGTGGCCGTCCAGGCCGGCCACTCGCAGAGAATTCCTCCCGTCGTACCCCCGCTGGTCGATGCACGACTTGTTTTCAAGCAGTATGTGCACACAGTCATAGTGGCCCTCCTGGGCAGACAGTATGAGGGGGATCCGTCCGTCGTTGTCTACCTCTGTGCACCGGGCACCTTGCTCAAGGAGCGCGTCGCAGACTTGTCTGTGGCCCTCGAAGGAAGCCATGTGCAGGGGTGTCCAACCTGCATCGTCCCTGTGGTTCTCGTCCAAGCCTCTGTCCAGCAGAGTTCTGACCACTTCCACATTCCCCTGAGCGGATGCGATGCTAAGCACAGTTCTTCCTTCACTGTCAATACTGTCCACGGCTGCGCCCCAGAACAGCAGCGTGTTGACCACGGAGGCGTGTCCCATTGAGGCGGCGGCTAGGAGAGGGGTTCTTCCATTGTTGTCTGTGTGATCTACATCAGCCCCACCCTCTAAGAGCAGGTCTACTACGTCTACGTGTCCTTCATAGGCAGCTACGAGGAGAGGGGTCATGCAGTCTTTGTCACAATGATCCACCTCTGCCCTGCGGTCGATCAAGAGGCTGACGACCGAAGCGTGGCCTTTACTGGCTGGCACACAGAGGGCAGCCACAGAGAGTGCGGTCCTGCCATCCACATCCTCATGATTCACTTCTGCTCCATGTTCTAGTAGGTGCTCCACAATCTCCCTGTGCCCCATGTAAGCCGCCGCAATCAGGGCTGTCCGCCCCTCATTGTCTGCCTTGTTGACCTCTGCACCGTGCTGGAGCAGGTTGAGCACAATGTCCTCGTGTCCTCCCCAGGCTGCTGCCCTGAGAGCCGTCCTGCCGTCTGCGTCAGCACAGTCCACTTTGGCACCGGCATAGAGAAGAGCGGAGACAACCTCCGAGTGCCCACCCCATGCAGCGGATCTTAGGGCAGTCCAACCGTCGCGGTCGGTGTGGTTGATGTTTGCCTCAAAGCCGATGAGGCAGTTGACGACCTTGGTGTGACCTTGCCTTGCGGCCAGTGTAAGGGGCGTCTGACCGTGGTTGTCTTCGACCTCCATGTTTGCCCTTCTGGTAATCAACAGGTTGACCACATCTAGATTCCCACTGTATGCAGCGTTAGCAAGAAGTGTTCGCCCACTGGAGTCGGTTTGGTTCACCGAGGCCCCGTTGTCGAGCAGCGTACGTATAGAGTCCTCCCTCTCGAGGGCTTGCTGCACGATACAAGAAGCGTGATCGTCCTCGTTGTTGACATGCGCACCCGCTTTGACCAGGAGCTGCAGGACCTCCTGCTCTTTGGGGATAGAGGTTGACAGAGAGTCTTTAGCAGGGGTGCCGTTCCACACCATCCACAGGGCGAGGTTAAAGGGTTCTATCTGGAGGTTGGAGTTGATCAGGTGGAGAGCGAACTCTTGCACCTCCAGTGGTTTGAGCTGCTTGGCCCTGCAAGTGTAACTCATTGCCATCATTCGGTGCCCCTCGGCTGCGTTGCACAAGTACTTCTGTGTGCAGTGCTTCACGTCCAGGAGCCACTCCGCGAAACTGTAATGAAAGAGAATCTTCGTGTTGTGGAGTCCGTCGACAAGAAGCTTCGCCAGAATGTCCATTTTTTTCTGAAACTCCTCCATGGTCAGAGTCATGTTTTTAGTCCAAACGGCATGGTAGAGCTCTTTGACGGTGAGGGGCCGGCAGGCTGCCAGCATGACGTTCAGAATGGGCTGCACCTTGGCAAACTGTTTCCTCACAAACAGCCTCTGGCAAAGCCACAGGTAGAGGCCGTTGAGAGTGCCGGGGATGTCGCGGATCTCCCGCAACATGATGAAGCTCTCCACTACGCCGTCCAGCACTCGCTCCAGGTAGAGGAAGCAGCCACTGCTCTTGATGTGCAGCTGGTTAAGCATCTCGGCCGTCTCCTTGGTGAGGTGTTGCCGAAGGGCCTCCTCCTGGTCCAGCCTGTGGAGGATATACTGTTGAACATCCTTGACGATGTAGGCCTTGCGGAGGTCATCCAGACTGATCTTTCGAAACCCTGCAACATAAGACAAAAAAAGAAATAAAAAATTAGAACAAATGCGATGTTCCACACAGGATATACAACACAGGAAGTATTTATTTTAAAACCACCGAATGCAAGAGGTTGATATAATGAGATTTACAGAGTTGTTGTTTCGTTCATTTGTCTGTAAAAGCATCTTTGATGTGTGTCACTCACACAGGCAAAAATGTTGCATATAACACTATCAAAATGAATTTCTCTCACCACACCATTCGTTCACACCATTCAACCTTTAGCTGTGATTTCCATTTTCCTTACTAAAATATGTGATTCCATCTGCATTTTCCACATTGCAGAATCATAGGGCCCTCAGTGTATTTGCCCTCATATGGATACAGACATCCTGGGAACTTTAATTATTGAAAGAGGTCAATATGTGACGAGATATACTTGACATGATTTTACTTAAAAGGATGGAAGGACAAGGTGAAAGATGAAATCAAAAGCCTGAAATCATTTTTTGAGACAACTTCCCATCATGAAGATGGTCACGATGATAAAAGCCAGTTAAACCTGTGAAATAGTTCCCATTTTATGGCTTCCAGATGCACTTTTCCAACAGCAGAACAAATGAAGCAGCAAAGGGAAGCATATGTTCTACCATGTGTCTTCACTGATGTGCATCTTCCCAGGCGTTACTCTATAAGCTACATGGTCATGGTTATGCATAGGCTACAAAAACATTGTTTTCTTTTACTAGAGGAGAAAAAAAAAACCGCATATTCACATCTTACGCAATGTGTACCTGAAATGCCCTGAACTTTCTTTGTTCTATCTATAATAGCTATGCACACAAGGGCAAGTCACACCAATACCACAAGTATGGTCTGTCTGCATACCACCCTTATCCGTAGCCCTTGTTTTGTTTTCCCTGCAGCGCACATGAGTACGTGTTGCCAGACTTTCAGAGGGGGAAAAAAAAAAAAAAAAAAGAGAGGAATCTCTGTGCCTTAATTAATGGACATTTATATCAGCTAGCTTTCAGCAAAGGCAGTGGCTTTCCAGACACAGAGAAAATTCCTTTTCTTTTTTTATCTCTCATGCCTGCCACTGCTAATGGCAAAGGGAACATTCTCCATGCTAACATATTCCACTGTGGCGGGGTGCCCAAGGGCAGGGAAAGCATTTTACACATAGATCTATTTACTGTTCCCATGGTCTCCAGCTGAAGCGATAAGTGGAGAGAGAAAAAAAAGCAGCCTGCATATCCCACTCCAGGGGTTTGTTAACATACTTCTCAAAGTGAACTCTGCCTCCTTCAATAGGAGAGATGTGCAACATTCCACGGTTTTATTGAAATCACCACCCGCCAGATCGAAGAAAGAGAGAGAAAGAGATATAGAGGGAAGGAGAGAGAGAGAGGATGAGAAAGAAATTCACTGCACATTCTGCATGCCAGCAAGTGTATAAACAAACCTACGTAGCCCCTACATTTCAAACGAGCCTTCATTCACAACAATTACTCTTCTCCCCTGCTAAGTGAGTAAACTCAAAATGAGGTACAATGATGTAAAAGAAAGAATTCTGTTTATTTCTTGCCGAGAAGTAGATTGACTTGTACCAATTGACTTGCTTTGTCAATGTCGTTACACAATGTCAGTGAAGCGGTTTTGCAACAGATCGTGTAATCTCAATACAACTTGGCACCATTTAGATACTGTTGTCTGGAATGCTCAAGGAATGAAGCACAAACTTCAGCTATCTCTGACGATACTGCTGAATACACAACACCAACCACTAGTCACAGCCAACAACTTTCATGAAAAAAAAAAAACAAGTTCACATACACATACGTTTTTTTGCTTCATTGTACAAAGCAAGTTACAAAAAGTATTGAAAAAGTATTCATGTATTCGTTCATCTACTAGCCATCATTTCATCATCTATCTATCAGCCAAAAAAACCGTAATAACCACATGGAACAGGTCCTGCTTCAAATTGCCGCTCCATCTAGAACATAACTTCCCTGCATGGTACAGTGTGATGAGAACCCATCTAGAACATAGCATCCCTGCATGGTACAGTGTGATGAGAACCCATCTAGAACATAGCTTCCCTGCATGGTACAGTGTGATGAGAACCCATCTAGAACATAGCTTCCCTGCATGGTACAGTGTGATGAGAACCCATCTATAACATAGCTTCTCTGCATGGTACAGTGTGATGAGAACCCATCTAGAACATAGCTTCCCTGCATGGTACAGTGTGATGAGAACCCATCTAGAACATGGCTTCCCTGCATGGTACAGTGTGATGAGAACCCATCTAGAACATAGCTTCCCTGCATGGTACAGTGTGATGAGAGCCCATCTATAACATAGCGTCCCTGCATGGTACAGTGTGATGAGAACCCATCTAGAACATAGCTTCCCTGCATGGTACAGTGTGATGAGAACCCATCTAGTGTGATGAGAACCCATTTCACTGCTGTCTGCTTCTCCTGGCCCACTGTTGTTGTTTTTATCACTGAGAGAATTTTTTCCATGACTTCGACGAAAGAGAAAGAGAGAGAGAGAGAGAGAGAAGAGAGAGAGAGGGGATGAGAGAGAGAGGGAGAGAGAGGGAAATATGGGAGGGGAAGGGAGAGAGAGAGGGAGAGACAGAGAGGGGAGGAGAGAGAGGGAGAGGGAGAGAGAGAGAGGGAGAGAGAGAGAGAGACAGAGAGGGGAGGAGAGAGAGGACACATTTCCAGGCTCTCTGACCCAGCGCTCCACCTCAGCCAAATCCTTCAGCTAGCGCCTGGGCTGCCTTCAGTGACAGACAGGAAACAAACGGGCCCAGAGCAGGAAAGAGGAAAGAGGACCATATAGGGGAGAGAAAAAAACAAGGGGGATTCTAGGACTGATGGCCTAAAAATCCATTTTCGCTGCTGGCTGGCTTGTGCCTACTTCGTGTGTTTAAAGTAGGTTGTCTGGCTGTTTGGCTTGGAAAGACGCCATTAGAGAGAGAGAGAGAGAGAGAGAGAGAGAGTGTGAGTGAGTGAGTGAGAGAGTATGTGCTGCAAAAAGTATTAGTTAGCCATGTTTCCTGTAGCTACAGGATAGTTCCAACACCATCTCAGATGGAAATGTGTTTTTGCATAGCTGCTTGAACCTGTGCTCGTAAGCCAACATTGGAACAAAGAGCCTTGGTCATGGTGTTACCCAGGAGCTTATTCCCACAAGTTCTAAAGAATTCTGTGGTTCACAACTATTCCGAGAGACAGAAAAAAGAAAAATCGACAAAACAAAATAAAATAAAACAAAACATGGGGAGTGATGTCAGACCACAGACACCACAGATATCAGTGTAAACTCTGATCTCAGACACTTCTCTAGAGAATAAAAGCAAGTGCGAAAAGCAAAACAAAAAACACACACACAAACGCAAATGAAAGACACAAACACACACACAGACACACAGAAAAGGAGAGCCTCTGCTGAAGCCTCGAGTCGGCACAAGCCAAGAAGACCTCCCGTTCAATTACTGTAAATGGAAGATGCTGACCTACAATTTCCACTTGAGTCATCAGCCATGGCATCACAAGCTCTGCCTCCTGCTCAACCGAGTGGCGGCCCGGGTGTTGCGCGAGTCCTGTAGAATAGTCGAGTGCACAAAAACACACTGGGATGCGATGAACCCCTGCTCGTCCCAGAGATCCAGGGGTCATGCCCATGTGAGTGCATCGACCTCAGAACCATCACAGCTTCGTTGAATCACCTCACAAGTACCTCCCTGGGTGACTGAGGCGGTTTGGCTTTTCTTTTTGATTCCTGCAACACCGACAAGGAGTCTTGTTCGAGAAAACAAGACCGTCGAGGTTGGGTAGTTTCAAGCACTGCATCTGAAATGCCATAATGCTAATAGGCCACAATGCTAATGCTAACATGTGCATTCTCTGCGACCGAGCTTTGCTAGCTAGCACGTGCATCTGTAGTAGCCCACATCCCTTTCTGGAGGGATTCGCAGGGGAAACGGCGGAGCGCGAGAGGCACTCGTCCGGCAACTGTCATGGCTAGGGGACGCACCTCGCCAGCCCAGCGTAGGAAACAGCTGCCGCTTGTTACGCAACTGGCTACGAGCCACGGGAGACATCCCCTCCCTCCCGCACAAAGGCAGACTGTTCAGCGCCCTCCTCCCCACTCCTGTTCAGCTTCGCCCAAGATTAATTTTTCAGATGACAAACATGGGGCCAAGCGTTGGCACAGCTCAAGATGGAGAAAGGGAGGGTTAGGGTTGGTGGTTGTTGGGGGGGGGGTTTGTAAGTTTTAAATTCGGACCCGGGCATCTCCAAGGCAGCGCATTCTTCACAAGCCACCAACTTAAGTTCAGATCCAAAAGGAAAACAGAAACCCAAGCCCCTCGCTCTCCTTCACTCCCCCTTCGACACAAATGTCTGTCTAGCAGCTGCAGAAGGCCTGGCCTGAAAGCAGAGGCGCGCCCACCAAGTAGAAGGATCGGGGAGGGAAGCCACACTTCTAAAGGGTCTGGAGACCAACAAAAAGATGCTCCATCAGTCAAAAATTTTGATAGATCCATTCAAACAGTGGGGACGGGTTTGTTGGAGGTCCTGCTTTTGACACAAAAGGCAAGAGAGGGAAAGTTGGGAGAAGTGATGTTTCCTACAGTAAACCAGAGCGAGAGAGAGAGAGAGAGAGAGAGAGAGAGAGAGACTCCAGATGACAGTCGTCTGCTTATAATTATACGGGATAGTCCCTCACCAAAGGGAGAAAAATATGCTATAAATAAACAGCTCATTACAGCGTCTTTCCTCTTATGCAAACTCCTTCAATTAACTTGGAGCCTCACTTTGTTTGATTGAAAATAAGAATGTGAATTGAAATTCGAAAACCACAAGTCAGACAAAAAGCTTGTGATCCCAATGAATGCCTTCATGACTCCAACCGAGTCTATTGTATGAGTGTACCGCATTACTGTTGATGTGTGCAACAGTCGCCGAGCCTCGAGGGTTGGGCCATGGTTAACCATTACAAACAGATGTTTTTTTTTTTTTTTTGCAATCATTTCATACAAAGGGTCCAATACTGTTGACAGAGTGAAAGTCATGTCCTGGCTTGTCCGTGCGATCATATTGAGGAACAAACAATAGCAAGAAAGCTAAAAAGTCAAACCGAGGAGTAGCACTGAACGGGACTCTTTTCTCGGCTCCTTCTGCTGATGTGAGCCAAGTTGAACTGAACAGGCAATATACCAAGTTTAACAGTATCAGTCACAGCAACAGCCCTGCATCATCCACACAGGGTTTTTTCCATCGTGTTCCCCTCCTTTGTTCCCTCTCTGCACCCTGGATCACACACACACACCCGTCCAATTGATCCACCTGTGGGTGTCCTCCATCTACCTATGCATAGACATCCATCAGCAGTGATTTATGCAGAACACTGCAGAGCACAGACGACTGACAGGAACAAATATTCAGACCAATTGGGGGGGGGGGGGGGGGGGGGGGGTGTGTGTGTTGGTCCCCTGTCATCCAATGAAATGAGATTTTGTTGGATGTCAGACCCACAGTGTTGCTGTGAAGAATGCTGACTGGGGAAGAGGTGGTTGTCAGGGGGGGTTGGGGGTGGGGGGGGGGGGGTGGAGGATTAATTCGTTTCGAAGCACACCTGGAAACCCTGTGACACTAACAAAGCCACACGTGTGTGTGTGTGTGTGTGTGTGTGTGTGTGTGTGTGTGTGAATGTGTGTGTGTGTGTGTGTGTGTGTGTGTGTGTGTGTGTGTGTGTGTGTGTGTGAATGTGTGTCATTACATGCAGCTGTGCTGTAGGGCTCCTTGTGAATCCTCTTCTCACCAAGATAATGAAAAAAAAAAGAAAAGAAAACACCAAGTCAGCACCTGTGTCAAACAGTCTGGGAAGCAAATGTTAGGGGCACTGATGGATCCTCCCTGGAGAGGAGTAGTCAGATATTAGATGAGGCATACGGCGGCCATTACGAGCTTGTCTGAGTAGGGGCTCCAAATGCATCGATCATTACCGCCGTTCCCAAGCCAACATCTTACGCTGCCAACACTGCCGTATCTACTAGATAAGGTATACTTCCCAGCACTCCGACTAAACATCAGCTAGGAGATAGCCTCATTATGCTCCTTGCTTGCTAAAAAACAATGTCTGCACCTGGAGGCTGACTAGGCCGATACTCTTTGCATTGGTGCATTAGACCTAAGCTTCGCTTAAGCCTTAAAGAGGTCCGAAGTATTGCAAGTACCTGGGAACTCCTTTACTGGGGTCACGGAAGGGTTGGGAGGCCAGCGAAGGTTCAAAGTGAAGGAAGGAGGGCTCTGAGGTAAGGGAGTGGGAATGTCGGAGGACGGCTGAACTTTCAACAACCATGTTTGACAATAATAATGGGAGTTTTACTGGCCATCAAGTCGCTTTGAATAAGCAAGCATGTAAGTGCCGGTGAAAGGCACTACGGAAGAGTCTGGAACCACTTTGGCTCATGCAAGTCACTGTTACAGGTCCATCTGGTGCTCAGGGGCGGACATCATTATTCTAGGTGTGAGTGAGTGCGTGCAGACAACCAAAACGCCAGAGAAAGTCTACAAGAAAGCGTTTCAGACGTCCCGAAATACCACCTCATGTTTTAGGACTCTTCCACTCGCCTTCATTCATTATATATGAACTTTGAGGTTCAGGCAGAGACTACACCGCAGTCATTTTCCTCTTTCCAAATCAAATTACGGCATAATTAAGAGCCTTTAATTAAGGCCAGAGCTAACATGCCTTATTTTAACGAAGACCTAAGCAGCAGCAGCAGCAGCAGCAGCAGCAGCAACAGAAGCAGAAGCAGAGGGCTAAAAATAAAACAACTCTTGGCTGCAGAAGTCATACAGCTGGCAGGAGGGTGCTGTACATCCAATGGCATTATCTACAGAGACAGAAGGCAGTGGAGAGGGGGAAGCTGAGACAAAGTGAGAGAAAAGGACAGGAAGGAAAATAACGGAGAGAGAGAGAGAGAGAGAGAGAGAGAGAACTCAAAGTGCATTATTTTCTCAACCCATACTTTTTACATATCTTTTTTCACACCTTTGCTTTAACACCGCCAGAGATGCAGGGAGCAGGAAGTTTGTGGAGACCTTTTAAAATGAGCTCCCCTTACACCCGACTGCATTTCCCGTGACCAGTCGCTCTGCTCTGAAATGGCTTCAGTTCACCCAATTAAACTTGGGATGCCATTATTTTGTGAGAGTATTCTTGAGACAGACTGTTTAAATGCGCTAGGGAGAAGTTTTAACAGTGTCACAGAGGCAGAGAGATAGACTGTAAAGACGGTGGGGAGAAGAAAAGAAAAGGTAGATAGATAGATAGATAGAACATAAAAGTAGATAGAGACAGAAAGAGAAAGGTGCGGAGAGGCATGCATAGAGATTTAGCAGAAACAGCTAGAGCAAGGAACAACGGAGAGCAATGAGAAATAATTAGATACATAGATACGGATAGATAGACAGAAAGAGATAGATAGATAGATAGATAGATAGATAGAGATAGAGCGAGAGAGAGATAGAGCGAGAGATAGATAGATAGAGCGAGAGATAGATAGATAGATAGATAGACAGAAAGAGATAGATAGATAGATAGATAGATAGATAGATAGAGCGAGAGAGAGAGATAGAGCGAGAGATAGATAGATAGATAGATAGATAGATAGATAGAGTGAGAGAGAGATAGATAGGTGAGTAAGAGTGAGAAAAAGAAGTGGAGGAAAAAGACGGTCAACAAGGGAGAGAGAAGTTGCAGAAGTGTGTCTTGACTGATGCGTGTGCAGCCCTTACACCTGAGGTACTGATGGACTCAGACGACACGCCAGCCCTGTCATTTGGGCCGTCGTCAGGGCACTCTGGCGGGTAAATTACAGTATACTGCGTGGGATTAGCCTCGTCTTCTGTGCATGGGGCAGAACATTCAATGCCAGCTCCTCTCTCTCTCTCTCCGTCTCTCTTTTTCTCTTCTTGTTTTATCCTCTATGAGAGCAAGTGGTGAAGAGGTGGTCTGCATGACACACACATGACCGTCAGACTCAAGTGCCTGGAACCCTTCAGCCATTGACCACTTGAAAACAATTAGCAGGCTGAGGGTGATGTTAATGAAGAAGTTAAGTGTGCTTCTCATTCCTGATTCTTATCCGGCACTTTCTTGGGTGGGAGCGCATGTCTTCTTCACAACACAAAAGGGAAGTGGAGAAGACTAGGTATCTCTCCCTCCCTCCCTCCCTCTGTCTCGATTTCTCTCGCTCTCTCTCTCATCAAGTGCAACGAGACGTAGCACACCAAGCTGCTCGCCGGTGACATCACCTTCCCTGTCTGTGCGAGGCGATCTCCCCCTCACACACACACACAAGGGCCATTTTTGAATATGCTCCAGACTCCTCCATCAACGCCACCGTGTCAAGACAGTGGCGCCTGATGGGAAATTAATGTCCTTCCTCCTCCAATTCCATTCAATCCTTTCCTCCTCCTCCTCCTCCTCCTCCTCTTGCTGCTCCTACTCGACAGCCACGTACTCGACCCATTCAGACATATAAACAGTGTGGGCCACTCCACGGCACACGGTTTGTGTAGTGAACCAGAATTTCAGGAGGGGGGGGGAGGGGGTCGCAAGCCTTGCTCTGTTTATCCCCAGCCACTCGCTTGGCAAAACTGAGAGAGACTGAGGAGTGTGGAGACTGAGGAGTGTGGAGTGTGGAGTGTGGAGACTGAGGAGTGTGGAGTGAAGAGTGTGGAGTGAAGAGTGAAGAGTGAAGAGTGAAGAGTGTGGAGTGTGGAGTGTGGAGTGTGGAGTGTGGAGTTTGGAGTGTGGAGTGTGGAGAGTGGAGACTGAGGAGTGTGGAGACTGAGGAGTGTGGAGACTGAGGAGTGTGGAGAGTGAAGAGTGTGGAGTGTGGAGTGAGGAGTGTGGAGACTGTGGAGTGTGGAGACTGTGGAGTGTGGAGTGTGGAATGAGGAGTGAGGAGTGTGGAGTGTGGAGTGTGGAGTGTGGAGACTGAGGAGTGTGGAGATTGAGGAGTGTGGAGTGTGGAGTGTGGAGTGTGGAGTGTGGAGTGTGGAGTGAGGAGTGTGGAGTGTGGAGTGTGGAGTGTGGAGTGTGAAGTGTGGAGTGTGGAGTGTGGAGTGTGGAGTGAGGAGTGTGGAGTGAGGAGTGTGGAGACTGTGGAGTGTGGAGACTGAGAAGTGTGGAGTGTGGAGTGTGGAGTGTGGAGTGTGGAGTGTGGAGTGTGAAGTGTGGAGTGTGGAGTGTGGAGTGTGGAGTGTGGAGTGAGGAGTGTGGAGTGAGGAGTGTGGAGACTGTGGAGTGTGGAGTGTGGAGTGTGGAGACTGTGGAGTCTATGATGAGATGAATGCAGAATAAGAAGCAAGGAGATATCTAGACTGTGATCAGACACAAGGGGATCCCATCAGGAATGTGCATACACGGAGAGCATGATGGTCAACAACTCTGTGAGAAGAACACTTGCGCAGCACTAACCCTCTTGAGCACTCATCTCAGTCATATCACAAAGAGCTCACGGAGACTCTGCCACCAGCAGGAGGTGTGGGATGAGAAGTGCTGAAGGACCAGATAAGGGAACCTAGATGTTCCAAGTGAGGGAGGACTGGATAGAGATAGGAGCTAGGAGCTGAACGGAGGCACTAGAGAACTTGACCAGAGGCAGGATGCAACTGCATTTTTTGGGTCACACAGAGAGCAAAGGTCAAACAGAGGGCAAAGGTCCAGACCTACTGCTGAAGAAAAAAAAAGGAACTCATTTAGGAACTTAAGGTGAGTAAAGCATCCACTGGAGACGCATCAGGACACACTTTCTTAAATGAATACCCAACTGGGAACTATTATAACCTTAAGTGCCTGACTGGCGCTGTGAACACAAAGAGATGGGGGGGGCTTCAAATGAGTAGAGCATCCACTGGAGACGCATCAGGACACTTTCTTGACCAAATACCTGACCTGCAACTATTCCAACCTCAAGTGCTTGACTGTCCTAAAAACCAACAGAGATGAGGAGCCAGCGATGGGAAAACTTCTTGTTGGAGCGGAGCAGCTGAAGAAGACGGTCAAAGACTAGGCCAGAGAGACTAGGCCAGAGAGACTGGGGCAGAGAGACTGGGGCAGAGAGACTAGGCCAGAGAGACTGGTCTGTGTGGAAAGCAGAACAAAGACACATAGTAATGTCAAAATAAAAGCTCTCATTAGAAAAGAACAGCTGCCAGTTGTAATGCTTAAAGAGCTCCTTGGCGGACACTGGAGATGGCCGGTGTGGACGCTCCCCGATTATGCATCGCCTCTCTTACAAAGTGGACTTGTCATGAACGTGACAACATTCATTTGAAAACAGTGCAGATGTGCATGAAACAGGAAGTCCATATAGGGAACCTGAGATAAACACACCTCTGAACCCAGCACCACACGCCCCAATGGGTGGTCCCTGAACAATAACCAATCACCAATTACCAACCCACTTGGTAGTAACCAATGACTGACGACTTATTTACATATGTCCAATCAAGTAAAGCCACAAGGCAGAGAGAAAGGAGTGATTCGACTCCAACAGCTGTATTTATGTTACTGATTTTAGTTTAATATTGAATAATTCAAAAGTGTAGCAGAGACTCTCAGGGTTTGACCAGCGCTATACTGCCCCAGGCGCTCTGTGGTTGGAGCTCAGGGTGTGTGTGTGTGTGTGTGTGTGTGTGTGTGTGTGTGTGTGTGTGTGTGTGTGCGCCAGCAGGTGTGTGTGTGTCCGTCTGACTGAGTGAGAGTATAAGTGAGAGAAAGAGCGAGTGAGCGAGCCAGAGAGTGATACAAGTGTGTGTGTGTGTGTGTGTGTGTGTGTGTGTGTGTGTGTGTGTGTGTGTGTGTGTGTGTGTGTGAGTACTGTGTCTGACAGACAGATCGGTGTGTGTGGTCAGGACCTCTGCAGGTCATGGTGGTCTGGGGAGCCAGTGGCACTAGAGGCACAGCTATTTCCATTCCCCGTCAGCGACAGTAAATCCTGCAAGTCACCTGGGAGTGGGGATGTAAAAGGTCTGATTCACAGGAGAGGAGAGGAGAGGAGAGGAGAAGAGAGGAGAGGAGAAGAGAGGAGGGAGAGGAGAGAAGAGGAGAAGAGAGTAGAGGAGAGGAGAGGAGAGGAGAGGGGAAGAGAGGAGAGGAGGAGAGAGGCACTAGAGAAGAGCCCTAGTAATAACAAGAGATGCATCAGAGGAGGAAACAAAAACATGTGCCCCCACTATCCCCCCACTATACCCCCAGACATGCCATCTCCACTGCTGCCTGGCATTTTGGCAAGGGAGTGTCATAAATAATCCAGGGGGGGGGATCACAGAGGGTTTTGTGAGCGAAAAGCAAAATAAAATAATAAAAAAAACCTTGAGAGTTACAGGGTGGTAAGAGTGAGTTATAGGGCTCACGAGACAGGATAAAAAATGAGAAGAGAGAGAGAGAGAGAGAGAGAGAGAGAGAGAGAGAGAGAAAAAACACACTGCCATCATTTCAATTTGTGAGGGAGGAAAAAAAACTGAGTGAGAACAGGGAACACAAACCATCTGAACGTGTCTCTCTCGGCACAGGGTTTACAGCTTACTTCCAGCGAGAAAATGGAATATTTCTGCCTTAATTGCGGCACCTATGCATAGCCGAGAGGTGTATTCCCTTCACGTATGGCTGTAAAGCTAGATGCAGCTTACCCAGGTTAAAACAGGCAGATGGTGACCATTACGCCTTCCCCCTTTACTCTGATAATGTGCTCGGGCAGAGAAAGTGCTTACGCATTTTTGAGGAGATTAAGGGGCCTTTTCAACGCAACATTTTGCTGGCAAGACGGGTTGGCTGGCAGACGCTTGAGAAAATCTAATTAAGACAGGTAGGCATGAGAACAACAGCTAAACACCACAAATCATACCCACTCAAATCGGCCAACTTGATCGCACTGTGTGCTGAAGGCCTCTTGTACCACAACAATTCCTACTCACATTCAGCAATCAGACCAGTAAACAATGAAAGCTTTCTGACTCGTTTCAGCAGTGACAGAAGAGCCTACTCTGTCGACTGCCAGCCTTGACCGCACACAGCTCCTTCTTGTCCCACGGGCATGAATGGCTGATATACTGGCCTTGTAAGCCTGATTTTTCACATTCATATTTTTCTTTTCTTTCTTTTGCCAGAGAGGGCTAGTCGAAGTGGCCAGTGGAACAATCTGCCTGGATCAAAGGCTGACCTCCTGACACAGACTCACCACTGAGATGGATGCCCCTTGCGCGAAACATTATGTTGAGGGGGGGGGGGGGGGGGGCTATCTGGTTGAGTGGCCATTTCTATTTTAAAAAGTCCTGGCGGGGCCCCTCTGCCCGCTCCGGTTCCCGTTCCCATCCCGCTGGAGGCCCAGTTAAATTGGCACAGTTTTCCCCCCACGCCTCGCGACCACAGCTTCTGCCTAAGTGTTTCCACTTCGCTTCACCCTTCCTCGTGGCCTTACAGTACAGTAGCAAACAAAACACCAGGGAGGCGGTGGAGAGTGGGCTCGGGGGAGGATGGCGGGGGGGGGGGGGGGAGGTTGGACAGAGATGAGAAGCAGCCTTTTTACCTCAGACCTGACACAAAGAACTGGAGCGAAAGATTAAAAAGGCAAAAACATTGAGCTTTTCCTTTCTTCCTTCCTTCAAAAGATGGGCATCAGTCCTCTCCATAAGATGCCTGAGCATGAGTTGGAGGAAGAGGAAGAGGAAGAGGAGGAGGAAGAGGAGGAGGTTGAGGAGGCAGAGGCCTGCGACATGAAAACCGGCTGAGTTCATTGCGAGAGGCGGTGTAACAGACTCTGTATGAACATTCCTTTGTCCTCCCGTGCGTTTCTCAGTAGCAAAACATCTCTCTCGCCTTTCGACAGCCGGCTCTTTATTTGTGAGGCTCTCAACGGATATGCCCGCTCGAGGGGTGGGGAAAAAAAAGTTGGAGCGCAGAGCTCTTTCCTGCAAGGGTCTCAGGAGGTGTTTCGACTTCCCCAAGCACATTCTTCACACAGAAATAGACTGGAGGACTGAGAGCCACAGAGAGAGAGAGAGAGAGAGAGAGAGAGAGAGAGAGAGAGAGAGAGAGGGAGACAGACAGACAGACAGACAGTCATAGAGGGAGAGAGAGCGAGAGCGAGCGAGAGAGAGAGAGAGAGAGAGAGAGAGACAGTCATAGAGGGAGAGAGAACGAGAGCGAGAGAGGGAGAGAGAGAGAGAGGGAGAGAGAACGAGAGCAAGAGAGTGAGAGAGAGCGAGAGAGAGCGCAGAATTCCAAATTTATCCCAGAGATGAAACCCAATCAGGAAAGCAGAAATTCCACTGATGTTGTTATTAGCCACAAAGGCTGCTAGCCTAGATGTGATGAAGGATGTTTTCCATGGCAACACTGGGGTCTGTTGCTACAGACTTGGAGAAAAACAGAAGCTGTGACTGCCTCTTGTTCCTGGTAATGTTTAAGCCTGGCAATGCTTTGGACACAGTCTGCACCTCGTGTTGATGTACTGGTCAGAAATCCTCTCCTTACCACTAAGTCCTGGATGGCAACTACATTGTTGTAGCATAGTCTGGTTCTATGGTTCACACACACACACACACACACACACACACACACACACACACACACACACACACACACACACACACACACACACACACACACACACACACACACACACACACACACACACACGCACAAATATATATATATATATATATACACACGGACAAACAACCACAAAAATATACGCACCCACTTTTAGAGACACAAATAAAGATAAGCACATACTGAAACAGGTAGACACGTACACACATACAGATAGGCTTCAAGTAAACCTAGTAGCCTACACTTCAAGTCAACAAAATACACACAACCAAAATGTTGCATGCAGCCATCGTCCTCCCAGTACAAAGGTTTGTGTTCATCAAATGCTTTTCTTTGCACCCAGCATAACTGTAGGCCTCAGCTTCACTTCAGTGCCAAGATAAACTGGTCAAATAAACAAAATGGAGGTTATTTTTAGGAGCCACTTGGCCTCAATTCCCTACTTTCTGGTATATTTCTGAAACAAAGCATTCATGAATCGTGAGCACTCTCACAGAGGTTATAATTAAGGCCTGAATCAAAACCCCCCCCAAAAACGTACTATGGAGCTCGAGTGCCTGGAAAGCTTGAGTCAGAATAATAAATAATCTGGAAACCTCAACCAAACCCAAAAGGAAAGAGCCTCAGCGATGAGCTGTAGAGCGAGGACAATGAATGACTCACTGAGTGACTCCAACAGCAGTAATCTGTACGAGTCGACCGCTCAAGGGCTTTCAAGTTCAGTGATCGAATGCCTTTACCTCACACGTACTATTCTTAAATGCCACTTTTGTCGATAACACAACATCTTATTGCAATGTGAAACATTCAATCACTTTTGATGCAACTTCGCACAAATAGAGAATAGTTTAGCAATCAAATCGAACAGCCTGGTTATTCCAATTTTTCGACTGTCATGGTGTCTCTTGCGTAACTTGTGCAGAAAATGAAATGTCTATCAAATGCACTCGAGCAAAACAAATCAAGCTGGTTTTCGAAAAGGTCTGACAATTGCAATGGCAGGCCAACAAGGGCATTGTTCTTATCAAAAGACAACGCAAAGGAGGAACAGACAGGAAGTCAGTCAAACAACAAAGGATGAGAAATCCTGTTTATTTGGCCATGCTCTGTGATGAATCCGTTCCTCCTGAGACTCCAGCTTAAGAAAACAAACAGGTTGATTTTCAGCAATAACGGTCAAATGTGTCACAGTTTTTCTGTGAACTTCAGTGACGCCACGATTTCCTCTGAACAGAATCAGATGTTGCATTTCAGTGAGCCATGCATGACTTAACCATGACCAATAAATCAACACACCCATCTCATTTTACTGACATTTTAGTTAATCAATCCCTTCTTGTGCCACCCTTTCTCTTCCACTGTTTACGAAAACCAAGACATATCAGTGGTTGTAAGCCTCTGATGTGTGTGTGTGTGTGTGTGTGTGTGTGTGTGTGTGTGTGTGTGTGTGTGTGTGTGTGTGGAGGGGGAGGGTGTGTGTGTGTGTGTGTGTGTGTGTGTGTGGAGGGGGGAGGGTGTGCCTCTGAGTGCAGCTGAGACTTGAGGCTATGACTGAGTGCCGATTCACAGGATGCCCAGAGGGCCCAGAACAACTCTCAAAGACATAAAACGAGGAATGGGATGGCCAACCTTGCCCACTGATTAAATACGAGTCATTGAGTCGCAGTCCTGGCTGAGGTTCCAGCAGCTCGACTCCCACCCATATCTGAGGGACGCGGTCGAGCTCTGCCCCCGACTGAAGTATCGATATGAAAGGCAGAGATGAAGGCTTAAGATCATTGGGGTTGTTGGCTCATTAAACGCTAGATCTTAAATGAATGTTAAAAGATGCGTCAGCTTCTGAGTTGGCTAATTTGGGGGGAAAGTTAAAAAGTTATCAAAGCAGTCATCGACTGCCATCAACAGACATTAAAACAAGCAAAATTCACTAACATGCCATTACTCAAATGTCTGAATGTGCGTGTTGCCCTTTCGGAGTGTTGCCTTTGCAATTATATTTGCAGTGTTTAAGTAGCGCCGCACTGCTAATCAAGCTACCATTTGGGGTGAATCATATTGGAAGCATAAAGCCCTGTTTGATTATGTAATGACAGAGAATGGGGGCATGGGACCACCGCACACACACACACACACACACACTCCACACTGCATTTCATGAGGTGAAAGATATGCACAGAACAGCAGGTTACCAGAAGGTGCTCCTCCTACGCAGTGGGCACACACACACACACACAGCTTACTGCCATTCCAGCTTGTTCTGTTCATTTGGTTAGAGTAGGCTGGTCCTCTGACAACTAGATAATGCCAGACAGTTCAGCTTGTCATAGCACATAAAGCAAAAACAATCTCCATGAGGCGCTGTGGTATTTCAGTGCGCTGTGGCGAGACCTAATCTTTCTAACATTTCACAATGTTAAAGCACACCCCCCCCCCTCCCCAATTGGCATTAGTGCTCTCTGATGTGGCTGGTGCCACAGCTTGATGTGCCTTTAGTTTAGCAGTGGCAAAGCAGCTTGACATTTATCACGACGCGTTCATGAAAGGGAACCTCGGAGGAGGTGAGGATTTCTAATAAAAGACGCAAAGCAAACAACAAAAGCCCAGGATAGAATACAGCAAATCCTTTCCCTCTCCAGGAAAATGAGAACGATTTATATGGCGGGATTTCAAGAGACTTTCACAAACTCTGTATAATTTCAGGAAGATTTCTGACAAGTTCAAGAAAGGAATGAGTGTATGTTGAGGGAGAGTGTGTGTGTGTTGGGGGGGGGGGGGGGGGAGAGTAGTACAGAAGACTGCTGTACAATACTGCAGTCTTTCAAGCCTCATGTCGATCAACACAAAAACCCTTTTGTGCTTCATTCAGTATGCAACTCATTTGAATGGAGGACCTATTCCATTTGGAGAGAAAATCCGCTTCACATGGCTTCACATATTGTGAAAACTGGCATAAAACAATTACTCTCCAGTTCAGATGAATTAGATAAATCATAATCATAAGTCTGGCAATAGAGGGGTGAGGTTTTGAGGGCATATAAAACTCAAGCACCCTTACCCCAAGGTAAATACTACCTACAAACAGGACCTTGGAGTTGGGCTTAAACGCAGCAGGTCTATAAGCAGCAGGCCCCTCTTTGTGCCCCTTCCTGAAGGCATCGATTTCCCCCTTATTTTAGAACAGTGGCACTGCAGCAGTTGCATCATCCTCATCATCCTCATCCTCAATAGCTCATAGGATACTCAGTGTAGCAGTCGATACGAGCCGTGTGCTGTGACACGCCCACTTTGAGCCACTCGCTCTCCAGAGGGCATAGTTCAGAAATAGGGGTTAGGTTAAATGGAAAAAGTCCCACACACACACACAGACACACACACACACACACACACACACACACACACACACACACACACTGTACCTGTGAAGAGTTTGGTGATGGCCTTGTTCTGGCGCCGGGCGGAGCAGACGAGGAGCAGCCAGGGCGGCAGGAACTCGTGGTGGCTGGCCAGGAGCTCGGCGATGGTCCTGGGACTCCCCGAGGGGGACCGCTGCTCGCCCTCCCCCAGCTGGCTGCCCTCGTCGATGGAGTCCACCAGCAGGAAGAGAGCCTGCGGAGGAGGCTTGGCACTCAGCAAGGGCAGGAGCACACACCTGAGGGAGAGAAATAAAGAGAGAGAGAGAGAGAGAGAGAGAGAAAGAGAGAGAGAGAGAGAGAGAGAGAGAGACAGAGAGAGAGAGAGAGAGTTAATTAGATTAGTATTAATTAACCTGCATCTCCATACCAGCATGCCCGTATCCATTTACCTCTGTGCTTGGTCATTTAGCCATTCTTTTATGGGACAACAGTTTTGTATACATATCAAAAAAAAAACATTCTTTCCTACCACACAGAAAAACAAAACCAGACTTTGATTATTGCCACTTTCAAATGACCTCACCCTTATGTTCCTTGCCAATATTCATGTCCGCCTAATATTCTAACGTAATGTAACCTAGATGCTTAGCAACAGCCTGGGGGAGAACAGAGCAGCAGTAATTGAATGAACATTGCACTCGGCATCAGCGGGCGTGTTTAGCTGACAGTGAACCACACCAACCCACTTCAGAGCTGTCCCCCTAACGGTCCTTAAATCTGGAGGGTTTATGTGACATATCAACTCACAAATCACTTAAGTATGCCAGACAACGGAAGCGGAACAGGACAGCCGCTGGATCTAGGGCAGCTCATTGGCCCACTGTGTGTGCTCCTCATGTGAAGCCTATGGTTCACTGCCCCGTCTTTCTTGTTCGGTTCGTGTTTGTTCTGGCAGGACTTCAGTCCTTGTCTTCGGGGGCCTCAGCGTCTCTCTCTCTCTCTCTCTCTCTTTCTCTGTCTTTCTCTCAGGATGCCAGTCCTAGCATTCAGACATATTTTGCAGTTTGTGAATTCCCGCGACCACAACTGAGGTTTGCGCGTGTTCCCGCCGATTCCCCGAATTAGACACGGTTACGAGGGTACGGATTTAGATCATCGGCATGCCTCTTAAATACAGCCCAACGTCTCGCCCCCAAAACCCACCTCCACATATCTCAATTTCTGTCAATAAAAGGGGAAGATCTGACAGGGAGAGAAAGAGAGACACAGAGAGAGAGAGAGAGAGAGAGAGAGAGAGAGAGAGAGAGAGAGTTTTAGTGTTTGGATGGAAAGACAGGCCATTTGATTGACAGCTATCTCATTCTGAGAGATTCCAAGCAGGCCAGACAGAATTCCCAGGCATTTAGTAGATTGGGGAGAAAGTGGGTGAGATGGGAGAGAGAGAGAGAGAGAGAGAGAGAGAGGATTCACCGCAACACAATATACAGTCAAGACCTTAAAGGCCTTCTCTTTTCTCTCTATTTCCAGTTTGTTGAAGTGGATGTCCCTATGACACGTGCCCCACCACACAGCTCATGAGTTATGGGAAGGCCATTAGCGATTAGCATTAGCTTGATGCCTATATGTGTGTGGGCCTATAAACATTGTTTACAGCGGCTGCAAGTCTCTTAACACTGCCAGCAGGGTGATCCTAAATTACCCACGTTACCAAGAAGATTGAGCTTAACCTCCACAAATTCTCAATGAGCACACCCATTTACTGCTGCACTGTTTCGAACCAGTGTGATTAAGGTAGTACTTAGCTCATTCACCAACAGCCCTGCTGGCTGGATGGCTGGCTCTCACACACACACACACACACACACACACACACACACACACACACACACACACACACACACACACACACACACACACACACACACACACACACACACACACACACACACACACACACACACACACACTTAAAAAAAAAAAAAAAAAAACACACACACAAACAAAACCAAATGAGGAACGAAGGAACTCTTCTTCTAAAAACAAATTAGACAGAAATGTTCTCAAGTTGGGGTTGAAGCAGGTTTTGGAGGGAGCTGAGATGAGGGAAGAAGGGTTGATCAGGGTAAGGGTGCTTTGGACGGTGCTGGAGATGTAACGCATTTCGCTACCGGTGACTGCAGATATAAATTGTTTGGAAGTTCTTTCATAAAACAGACCGTCGTTGTGATACAATAAACGTGCAGCGACGGTGAGTTGTGGACGGATTTATTTTCATTGATACCACACACACACACACACACACCTCACGCACAACCCCCACACATTTCTGAAAGGATGTAGCCTACTCGTGCCACCCCTAGATGCCACTGGCAGATCGTTCCAGAAAAGGCCTTGGGGTCTGGGCGACGCGGCTGCGTTTGGCCCTCATTCCCCACATGACAGGTGCCAATGATGGCACAGAGGGCTAGTGACAGCTAGGAAGTGCGACCTCCCGTCTGAAGACCAACTGTATAGCTGCTCCAGCAAACGTGTGATAGAGGACACAGCGAGGGCAAATTACAATTGCGGCGGGTGGAATAGGGCTGCTGGGGGCAGGGGGGGCAAGGGGGGCAAGGTTTGCCTGCCACCCTCACCATCTGCCGCAGAGTGGTCCCAATCTTTAGCAGCCGAACGGGATCGTGTGAAACGCACTTCGCAGAGAAGGTTAGTGAAGACGTCTACCACTCGACAGGCGAGCGCCGGGCAACGTGCCCACGTTTAACAAATTCGCTGAGCTGGATTTATTGAGCGGGCACCAGGCCTGAAATCTTCCCATCATGCAACAGCATAGCAAGGCCCTGGCGGCCATCCAGCACACATGTCCAGCAATGACACGGCTCTGTAACTGGGGGGGGGGGGGGGGCAGAGCACCAGGTGAGGGGAAAGGCTGTGGAGGACATTAGAAAAAAAAAAAGAAAAAAAAGAAAAACACAATACAGACCAATCTGCCACACATATTAGCATAACGGAGAGGGATTTACCACTACCTGCACAGAAGCCAAAACACTATTCCTAAAAAAAAACAGAGGACTGGATCCAAAGGCTTGATAAAACCATGGGACCAAAATGACACCATTATGGTAATCAGAATAATACAGGTATTGTTGGCTATGAGCTTACATGCATGTTCAAAAGTATGCAAGTACTCAGTGCAAACCAAAAAGAAGGCAAGTTGTATATCAGATAAAAAAAAAAAATAAAAAAAAAGACTGCCTTGGTGCCATGTCAGCTTTGAAGAGCAGTACAAATGTTTCAAGCGAAGCGGACGATGAAGCATCGGGAGAGATGTTGCTTTCAGGCATCTAACAGAAACCACTGCACCACAAAGACAGCAGAAAGAAAACACTGAGAGAGTTCAGACGCCGTGTTGAAAAAGTCCACAAGCCCCTGCAAGTTTAGAGCCTTTCTGACATTGCAGTTTATCAAGATCTCTCCTCGCAACATAACTGTACGGCCAACATTTCAAATCTCTTTAGGGTCTGTGCTCTCCTTCTTTCTCTCCATCCCTCTGTACCTCTCTCTCTCTCTCTCTCTCTTCTTCTCTCTGTACCTCTCTCTCTCTCTGTCTCTCACTTCATCTCTCTGTACTTCTCGCTCTCTCTCAGTCTCTCTCTCTCTCTCTCTTCATCTCTCTGTACCTCTCTCTCTCTTCATCTCTCTGTACCTCTCTCTCTCTCTCTCTCTCTCTCCATCCCTCTGTACCTCTCTCTCTCTTCATCTCTCTGTACCTCTCTCTCTCTCTCTCTCTCTCTCTCTCTCTCTCTCTCTCTCTCTCTCTCTCTCTCTCTCTCTCTCTCTCTCTCTCTCTCTCTCTACCCTCTCTCTCTCTCTCAGTCTCTCACTTCATCTCTCTGTACTTCTCGCTCTCTCTCAGTCTCTCTCTTCATCTCTCTGTACCTCTCTCTCTCAGTCTCTCACTTCATCTCTCTGTACCTCTCTCTCTCAGTCTCTCACTTCATCTCTCTGTACCTCTCGCTCTCTCTGTCTCTCTCTTCATCTCTCTCTCTCAAGTCTCTCTCTTAGTCTCTCTCTTCATCTCTCTGTACCTCTCTCTCTCTCTGCCTCTCTCTTCATCTCTCTGTACCTCTCTCTCTCTCTGTCTCTCTCTTCATCTCCCTGTACCTCTCTCTCTCTCTCTCTCTCTCTCTCTCAGTCTCTCTCTTCATCTCTCTGTACCTCTCTCTCTCTCTCTCAGTCTCTCTCTTCATCTCTCTGTACCTCTCTCTCTCTCTCTCTCTCTCTCTCTCTCAGTCTCTCTCTCTCTCTCTCTCTCAGAGGGCAGTAACAGCAGGGTGAAATAGATGGTCTGTGTAGTCTGTGTCTTATGACTTGACTAGTGATGGAACAACACCGTAGAGGGCGCTTTGGAAATCAACCATTTCCTCAATTTAATTAATGTGAGCCCGTTGTAATGGCGAGACTCGGAGAAAAGAAAGCTTTTTATTCATGAGTAATGGATTTAATTATAGCTTCCCCCCACCCCCCAACCCGCATATTTAAACTTTAACAATTCACTCATTCCAGAGAGTAGGCATCTGGGGGACATGCTGGAGAAATGGACTCAAGAGTTCCAGGCCAACCCAAAGATTGGAGCCATTATGAGAACAACAGGAAGTTGTTGTTGAGTGATGGCGTACAGCTAGAGAGGCCGCCCTGAGGGAACTGCAAACCAACCTCCCGTCGTGGGCACCGGGACTCGCTCGCTGATATCTACCACCTACACACACACCCCCACACACACACACACACACACACACACACACACACACACACACACACACACACACACACACACACACACACACCCCTCCCCTCGCTTCTCAGAGCTCACTCGCTCGGTGATATCTGCCACCTACACACACACACACACACACACACACACACACCTCCCCTCGCTTCTCAGAGCTCACTCTCTCGCTGATCTCCACCACCTTTTGTGAATTACCAAAACTCTTCTGTCAATGCATCATACCGCTCTGAAATACCAACACAGACACAGACACAGACACAGACACAGACACAGACACACACACACACACACACACACACACACACACACACACACACACACACACACCTCCCCTCGCTTCTCAGAGCTCACTCTCTCGCTGATCTCCACCACCTTTTGTGAATTACCAAAACTCTTCTGTCAATGCATCATACCGCTCTGAAATACCAACACAGACACACACGCACACACACACACACACAGACACACACACAGACACACACACAGACACACACAGACACACACACACGCACAGCACACACACACACGCACGCACACACACACACAGACACACACAGACAGACACAGACACAGCGAGGAGAACAACAGGAGCCTTGCACACTAATGAAAACTACTACTACAGAAATGGATGCCTGAGCCATGGGGGGTCAGTTGTGTCTTTCTGCCTATCAAAACCAGACCATTCCACAAGACATCCAGCACTGTTCAGAATACTTTCCTCTGCACTTCATTCATCACAGTAGTACCATCCAGCCCGTCTCTTCTATACTATATATCTATACTTTTTTGTCTTAAGACCGCTGCTGTACAACAAGGACATTGGAGTGGTAATGTCCAGCCCCATGGTGACCAGTACAGACCGGACTCCGCATCCACATATGTGTGTGAGAGAAGCTGAGAAAAACAAAAGTATTAGTTCAGCCCACACATTCACTCACTCTCTCTTTCCTTCTCACTTTCTCTCCCGCTCTCGGGGGCCCGGGCTCCTGCCAATGCAAACCGACGTGGACGAGGCTGGCTCCACACTGCTGAGTCATCGTTGCAGCCACCGTCTCCCTCTCTCTCTCTCGTCACAGTAGTCGCACTGGTCCTAACAGCAGCAGCAGCAGCCTTTGAAATGTGGACTAATCTGCTGCATCTTCTGCAGCCCTGCACCCAGGAAAGGAGGCCTGGCACTTTTCATCCTCCATTAGTGTCCTCACCCTAGTCAGTCTGTCTCTCTCTCTCTCTCTCTCTCTCTCTCTCTCTCTCTCTCTCTCTCTCTCTCTCTCTCTCTCTCTCTCTCTCTCTCTCTCTCTCTCTCTCTCTCTCTCTCTCTCTCTCTCTCTCTCTCTCTCTCTCTCTCTCTCTCTCTCTCTCTCTCTCTCTCTCTCCCCCCATCTCTCTCTCTCATTCTCTCTCTCGCCTCAACTCAGGCAAAGAAAAAGGGAGGGAGAGAGGGATAGAGAGAGAGAAACACTTACTGTGCTCATTCTTTCTTTCCCCCAATGGGTTCTGCCTTGTCTTCCTCCACTGTCTCATCGCTCTCTTGTTCCATTAGAAAGACCCAGACCACTGATCAGCACACACGTATATCCCATGTGGGGAACCATGCGAGTGGGAGGAATGGTGGAAAGAAAGGCAAGAGAGAGTGGAGGAGGAGAGAGAGAGAGAGAGAGAGAGAGAGAAAGAGGAGGAGGAAGAGGAGAGAGAGAGAGAGAGAGTGGAGGAGGAAAACACTGTTTTGTGGGAAAACTTGCTAAAGTAGTGAGGAGATTTTTCATGTATTCACGATTTCCATTCCGTGAGTGTTTAGCAGGAGGTGTTTTCAAGACGGAGAGAACGAGGGCTGAGAGAAAGAGAGAGAGAGAGAGAAAGAGAGAGAGAGAACGAGGGCTGAGAGAGAGAGAGAAAGAGAGAGAACTAGGGCTGAGAGAGAGAGAGAGAGAGAGAGAGCAGAGGCATTGAGCATTCTCCAGATGCCAGACACATTCTTTCTCTGGACCTCTGATCACAGTGATGGTTAATTAGGTTACGCCCATCGCTCGCCATAAAGCTGCTGTGAATGTTAATCCACTTGTGAGGCCTTTTTTGCTTCGGTCTCCCTTTTTTTTTTACTTTAACAGAGGGAAGGCCTCTCTTATTCAGACAGCTTTTTAACAAAAGCTAGCCAGCTACTTCAACAGCTTAAGCAGAAGTTCATTATCGATTTGGCCCGCATGGCTGAGTTGCGCCGATGCCATCTGACAGCTTCAGTTCGATGGGACAGAAGACGACAAAGGCCTAACCTACACACAGTTAATTAGAAGCAGAATTAAACATAGAAATCTTCAAAGCAGCCTGACACCCCAAAGTACAAATGGCAGACGTTGCAATTACGTGCCAATAACAGCCCACATATCCAGTAGCATTATGGCTACATTCTGAGGGAATAGAAATGGGGCTGAAAGCTTACCACTTTTTAGTTTCCAAAAAGTACTTCAGCCCCCTCTCCACCCCACTCACACACAGAAAACAAAACACCCCACAAAAATGAAAGACAGAGAGACAGAAACCTCATACAAACACACACATACACACCTAAGCCTAATGCAACCTGCTTTCTCAGCAAAAAGCCTTGGTCTCATGCTGGCCAGACTGAGCACATGACCTGCTCTGCTCTGCTCTGCTCACCTCCCCCCACCTGTTTGCCCTCGTGCCTTTGTCTGTCTGAAAGGTAAAGAGGTGGAGTGGAGCAGAGCAGGCTAGGCTGTGTATGATAGCTTCAATATGACAAGGCCAAATTAATGTTAGCCCACTATCGAAACAGTCAAAACAATTTCTGAGCAATGTCATGTGCCGCCGCCCCCCACCACACACACACACACACACACACACACAGACACAGACACACACAGACACACACAGACACAGACACACACACACACACAGACAGACAGACAGAGAGAGAGAGAGAGACACACAAAAGAAGCTGAAAGTTGTTTTAGTTTCTGACACAGGAAAATACAAAGAAGGAAAAAAGGAAATAGATTCAAGGCCTCATGCAATATGTAGGCAACAGCCTTGTCGGTTTTATCCAAATAGGAAAAAAAAAAAAAAAAGAAAAGAGTGCTCTGTTGTATAGCCAACCAGAAAAGGCCATGGGACTGTTGAAAAGACGTTAAAAGGAGAATAGCACATCAGCTGGTGACACAGGGGGACACAAAGGGGAAAGGGTGAGGACCCACCACATATAAAAGTGACAAAGGGCCCGTGCTTAGCCAGGGTTAACGAACGTCCAAACGGCCTATTGCCTACAACAAACATGCTTGTTTGCATATTGCTCTACAAAGGAATTCAGCCCACATGCACTGCATTGCAGGCAAAGTTTGAGAAAGGGTCAAGGATATAGTATCGCCGGCTACATTTTCACCAAAAAAAACAGAACATTGCCATTTAGGTTTATCCAATCGCATTCCTGCAGGAATTCACCAAATAAATTGGACATTTACGCAGTTAAGCCTACAGCCACACTGAGTTTTGTAATGACGAGACCAAAACATTCTCGGTTCACGTCAGCAAAGTTTTTTTTGGACCGCGACCCCCAGCTGCAGATGAGCGGATAAAATCATCGTGCAAACTGGAGACACAAAAAAAAAAGAAATCAAAAGAAGAAGAAGAAGAAGAAGAAGAAGAAGAAGAAGAAATGCTCCGGTTTACAAAATAGAGCCTCCTCCTCCTCCTCCTCCTCCACAACAGCAGCAGCAGCCGGACACATTTGTTGTCCTCCGAGCAGAAGCATGAACAGAACTCGACACGTTGGCATCAATTCAGATCTCCTGCATTCCATCTCTGAGGCTTGATAGCATCTGCAGCACCACAGGGCTTCTGTATGTGTGCCCTCCGGCACCAGCGAGAGGCTTCACGTGTGAGAAGGAGGCGATAAAAGTGCTCGGGAAAAGTGCAGATTTCTCCTCCCCAGAGCAACAAAGAGACAATGATCTTGATGCGATAGCCTCGGCCCGGGCCGTCTGCTGTCTAGAACGCTCCTCCGCTGAGGTCCTTGCCATCAGCCTCTAGAGATAACCTGTTTGGCAAAGCCGGGCTGTTGGACTGGTTTGTAAAAACAAGCTGTTTGTTGATTTACACGTGCACAGACGGAGTCCTAGACCTTTCTCCCTCTCTCTCTCTCCCTCTCTCCCTCCCTCTCTGCAGTTACCACAGAGACCCTTATCTACAGGTTTCACACACTGCTTTCCACACACGCAGTGAGCCACCATTATTTCTGATTGGCGGTGAGAGTGATTTCCTCCAAAAAGACTTTCATGGGCTGAGGTGTGAAGACACTGAAATAAATCAATAACTCTGTTGACCGTTTAGAAATGATTTACCTTACTGAACGTTTGACCTACTTTCGCCTGCCTGAGTGTGTGTGAGTGTGTGTGTGTGTGAGTGTGTGATGTTGAAATGGCGCATTAAGCGTCAGCAGATGGCCAGACAGAGGCCCGTGTGTTCAGCACTGCATTCCTGCCTCCCAGTGCAGCAGACCCGACTGCCCCTGACTCAGGCCCCAAACAAGTCATGCAAGCAACCACACACACACACACACACACACACACACACACACACACACACACACACACACACACACACACACACACACACACACACACACACACACACACACACACACACACACACACACACACACACACACACACACACACACACACACACACACACACGTGTACCCGCCACCCCAGAGAAAGCGAAAAGCCCTTTAAAGCTCTACCCCACAAAAGAATATATATATTTGTTCACACTCAACTTCCAGCTTTGATCATGCTATGCAGGATGTTGATTCCCCCACGAGGGTAGAGCTACTCTGTGCGTCTCAGTCTGACTGTCTGTCTGTCGGTCGGTCTATGCAGAGGAGGGAGATTAAAAAAAAAGACAAAAACAAAACACCTGAATCTCAACGCCACTCAAAATAACTGACCTTTCTCTTCCCAGAGACCCACTGGGGAGAGTTCCCAGCATGTCACACAGCAGGAAAACATCAACAAAAAATTCCAGCCCTGCAGGGGTATGAGTGAAGGAGGGGAAGTATGTGTATGTGTGTGTGTGTGTGTGTGTGTGTGTGAGTGTGTGTGTGTGTGAGTGTGTGTGTGTGTGTGTAAGTGTGTGTGTGTGTAAGTGTGTGTGTGTGTGTAAGTGTGTGTGTGTGTAAGTGTGTGTGTGTGTGTAAGTGTGTGTGTGTGTGTGTGTGTGAGTGTTTGTGTGTGTGAGTGTGTGTGTGTGAGTGTTTGTGTGTGTGAGTGTGTGTGTGTGTGTGTGTGTACTCTGGGGTAGTGTAAACAACACAGAGGTGGGTTGAGGGTGTTTACTCCTGGCCTAAAGGTTTGGCACACTATCACCTACCTCTTGAACGCCTCAGTGGGGTTGCGCTCGCACTCCCCCGGCTGCAGGGCGCTCTGCACTGCAGGGTCGCGCACCTTCTCCTCGTAGCCCGGGACCAGGCCGCCGCGGCAGATCTGGGCCACCACGCCGCGGATGAAGCCGCTGACGCACAGGGTGTCCGAGTCGTCCGCCCGGCAGAAGTGGTAGGCCAGGCTCTGCTGGTGGAGCCCCCGGTGGAGGCCCTGGGCGGAGCTGGGCCACAGCAGCTCCGTGCACAGGGCCGTCTTGCCGCTGCCCGGCCCCCCCACCAGCAGTACCCCCCAGGACGCCCCCTTCCCCGAGCCAGCTGCAGCGCCGCTGATGGTGCCGCTTGGGTTGGGGGGGCCACCGGCGGGGGGGACAGCCTGCTTGCTGGGAGTGCTGGTCACATTACCGAGGCCGTTAGTCTTTTCCTGGAGGCAATGCTGGATCTTGTGGAAGACCCACTCCCTGCAGTAAAAGCGCTTCCCCTGCAGCAAACTGGTTTGTGCCATTGTGAGATAGCTACTGCTGTTCAGGCTATTCCTCATAGGGGTCGTTTTGCCCTCCACATGTCTAACCCCGGGGAAGCCAGCTGCAAGCACAGGTATCCATTTCGTTGGCTCCACATGTGTCTTCCAAGTCGACTGCCGCTGTCCTTAGTGTTCTGAATACGAGTGAGTGTTGTGGTTGTTGCAGCCTTTCCTACGGAATCAAACGAGGCTGCACAGAAACTCAGTCGATGCTGGAGCTGGTGCTGGATTTTCGCAGCAGCAAGGAGTCACTGTTGGGGCTTAAACCCTGGATTTTCCACCAACTTTTTCCATGGCTCTTTCCGTGGCTCTACTGCGATCTCGGTGTGTATCCAAGTTTGTGTCTTTGACATAGCGCACGACATAACAGGAAAACTCGCTCTTAGAGCATCCCTGCATAAATCGTCCCTTTAAATCGCGTGGGCTAAACTGGACCAGCCCCGGAGGTCCGTGATTTGTTTCCGTTGATGCGTCGCAGCTGTATGCAAGAGTGGCGATATTGTTTCCATTACATTAACTGATGAAAGTCTGCCAACGTTGCGTCCATCTCTCCAATAACATGGCCCATTGTATGTCTTTCCTGAAACAGAATATAAACCCAATGTCAAAAACAACACAGGCTACATTTTCCGAGCCTAACATGTGGACAGTGATCTGTCCTCGCAATAGCTTACGCCGATCTTTCAACCATCTAACTTAACCTATCTATCCAACCGTCTGCGCTTTTCTAAATGGCATCAAACTGTTTCCCCTAAACAGCATTTAGTCCTTGGCAGTAGTTAGCATAGTTTTTTTTCGATCCTCTGATCCCCTTTCCTTCCTTAGTGGATCTCCATCGCAAACAGTCCCCATCCGACCAGTGCGGAGCAAAGGCAAACCTCCAAATGCGATGACCCCTTCCTCCGCCTACAGGGTCATTGGTGCCCTCCACTTCTCCAAGCCATACTGAATGAATGTATCGAATAACTAAAAACCACTGCAGCAAAACAGCTTACAAAACTGCAAAGTGCTGGCAGCTTTCAAAAACACGTGTTGTGTTGTCACTTATGACCAAACGTTTAAAAATTACCGAATAAATTCCTGCTCGGTCTCAGAAAAGCGACAGCGAAAGAAAACAAACGACAAAAGAGGCAAGAGTTTTTTTCTAAAACCATTAGGACTATTTGACCGGGAAACCTTAGAGGTAGACTGGGCATAACCTAACGTTAGCCCCCATCCATGCTCCATAGGGATAATGTTAAATGCGTCCAAGACTACACTGTTACCTATCAGATTATCAAAAGAAAAAAAATGCCACGATCTTTACATGACAAAAAACCTCACCCCCTTTCAGACAGGGTCGAGGCTTTCATCGTATTTGGACAAAACATCATCCAAGAGGTTGCTAATGACTCAAACAACAGAGATAGCCTACCTTGTCGGTAATAATAGACGACAGTGCTTATAACTTCAGTCAAATACGGAACGCTGGAGGTTTTTTTTCAAGCTGTTGTGTGGATCAAATGTCTAATAGCCTACACAGCTTCTAACCTCCTGCCGGTGGACTAGTCCTTTTCGATGCTTCAGACCTTTGTCTCTTCAATCCGTGTAGACCACATAGAAAGCAATCGTTGATTTGCTAATATCTAGTTATTCCCAAAACTGATCTCCTTTTTACATTTTCTCTCCGTTAAGCCGTGTCTTTGCATTTCTTTCTTTCAGCGGGAGCTCCTCCTGCCATCCAACGCAGCCCGACACTCAAAGCTTCTCTCCGCCTCCAAACATTCTGAAATGTTGCATTTGCATACAGAGCACACTCCCGCAATACCTCACGGGAGTTGAAGTCTTACGACAGACGCCATTATCACTCATTTTGATTGCAGAGTTTTCGCTGTTTATAACTGTTTATAATTCGTTTTTCTATCACGCTTCAAATGTGTTTTCATGATCTTGGTTTTAGCAGAAAAATAGTACTCTACTGTTCTTATCTAGTAGGTTATAATTCTGAACTTCATTTAGAGAACTTCTCCTGGAGACAAGCTCGAGTTATAGGGTGCTTATGCCACAGTCATACTAGGCCTACTATATATCTATTTTTATTTATTATCCTTGCTGTGAATATATTAACAACAAAAATTAACTGGTACCAGGATTGATGAGCCAATGTCATTCAGCATCAGATTATGGAGATTTTCAAATTATTTGTATTAATAAATAATTTTAAACATTGTTAATAGCTTTTGTCAGATACATTGTTCAGTTGAATTCCCTCCTAGTTCTACTTCATCTATGACAGCAGGTCACCCCCTATAGTGAAGTATTCTCAGTGCTATGATGGTTGGATAGCCTACTCCGTATGGCGCTGCAGCCTAATTCATCTCTATGCATGGCTATGATGGATTGGTGGCGCCTTCACTGAGCCCAGCCTTTGGTTACTGATGGTCACCTTTCATGGCTTTGTCCATGACACTGTCAGATTTTTATGAGTCTACTGTTAACTTCTGCCTGTACAGAATTTCAGCATGGCTTGTCATCAAGTGACAACTCTTTCCTCTGTATGTGTCAGTGTCATGTCAGGATTTCTAAAGGCCCAGGTAATCTGTGATCTTTAGTGTCAAGCATTCAGGGAATTTCATCAACAAAACATGGCTGGATCTGTGCAAAGGTATCCATACCCATTCTCTGTGACAATTGTAGTGAACATTGCCTGCATGACCAGCCTGGCATGACAGTAACATATCTTTTTTGCATCATTCGTGTCAATACTGATTGAATTACAAAGTTACAACAACACACTGCATTGGTAAATCAAATATTAATAAAAATCAATAATCAAAGGAACCATTCACCTAATACAACAGATACAAGTGAGCGGATCCAAGGAGTTCAGATGATTGTAGCAATTTTCTCTTCACTCCGCTAAATGCCATTTGCTAAATTGCAGCTCCAGAAACAGACTCCAGGGATCATTATAGGGCAGGGTAATCATTGCTCTCTGCATGATGCCTATACATTCAATTTGGCACCCACACACCTACATATGTAGCCTGTCCACTTTAGATTGATGCCATCTCATTTCAGTGGATTTTGACAGGCTTCTGTTTTGTGGAGGAAGGGCATTTTCTGTCCAGCAGCATGGCCAATTTTGAGATGGAGAGGAATGAATGTAGTGCTGGCAACGTTTGTGAAGCTCACCTTATAAAGTGACTACACTTTTGGATATCTACCAGTGTGTAATGCACAGAAGTTTAAGCCACGGTTCACTTTTAAACCAGTTCTTGTCTTGTCTTTTACTCCCCTGGTATAGGCTGTATGTCAGTCTGTGAAACACATACTGTATTTCCAAGCCTTCAGGGGTACTTATGTGGGTTAATAGGGAACTGCTGGCACCCTGTACCACTTTACTCCTGCTGGCTATACCTGGTAGAAATTAAGGAAAGAAGGTGACCTTCACATTGCTGTTGTGCTCTTTTATGTATTGCTGGTTCTAACGAGCTCATGGCTGAGCTGTTCTGTACTGAATTTTTAAAGACGCATTTAAAAGGATGTAATGTTGCTAAAATGCTGACTACATTAACTGTCCAAGTATTCATGAAAAATGTTATTTAAAGCATTATTGAAATGCATAGCAGCGAAGAGAATAACTGTAGACTGTAGTTTGGTTTGTTTAGCATATCTTTGTGTGATGTGCTGAACAAGCCACTGATTTTGCTAATCTGCCAGGGAAAAAAGGTCCTTCAACTCCTATTATGTTATGACAGGAATAAATGAAGTTGTCAGTGGTTCAGGCACATAAAAAATGGAGAAAATAGAAAATGATCCTACCATCCTGCCCTCAGTTTTTGCACAATCTCTGAATAAAACATGATTAACAGTCGCAAATCTCTGCAGTAGGTGAGTGTTTGCATGATAATTAGCGATCCCACGGTTTTGCTGATTTGATGCACCTCGAGAAAAAGTGCTGGTTGGCAACCAGGATAACAAGAGGCTTTGGCAATGCTGGACAAATACTGTAGTGCTCGTCATCGTTCCAAGTGAAAAAGTCAGTCAAATTATTTTTTTTTATGATATGGAACAGTGTGTTAATTATCGTGCCTTTCATATACAGTGACATATACTTTATATATGACCTACCTTGCATGTTGAAGGGGTAATATGCCATTGTATTATAAAATATGCAAGCTCTTTACCACAGATTTATCATTCAAGTATTGTATAAGTGTGATCTTTTTTACAGACCTTTTCCACATAGGGGGTAAACTAATTCTATAATGAAAAATAATGTCATTACGAAAATAGTTCTGAAAATCTTCTGCACCCAGAGGCTGAGTTGAATGTCTGTACGGGTGACTCACTGTCTCACCCGTAGCCACAGCCACTACCTGATTGGCACTACGGTCGTGACAAATTCTCTCTGTCCCGGGCACGAGTGAAGTTCAACTCTGGTATAGCTCTCTGTATTCTCAGTAATCTGTGTGAAGTGGCCCGCCAGGAGCAGACGTACCGTCATGTGTCAGGAGATCAAGAGAGGAAGGAGGAGGGCGCTGAGGGGCAGAGGAATGGACGGAATGAGGGAGGAAGGTAGAGAGAGAGAGAGAGAGAGAGAGAGAGAGAGAGGGGGAGAGAGAGAGAGAGAGAGAGAGAGAGAGAGATGGAGAGAGAGATGGAACAAGACAGGGAGAGAGGGAGAAAGACAGAGAGAGAGAGAGAGAGAGAGAGAGAAAGGGAGTAAGAGAAAGAGAGAGAGAGAGAGAGAGATGGAGAGAGAGAGAGAGAGAGAGAGAGAGAGAGATCAAGAGAGGATGCAGAGCAGGACAAAGAGTGTGAGAGACGGGAGAAAAAAGACATCAAGGGGGGCACGGAAAGGGAGTGGGAGCCAGACTGAGGGTGAAGGAGCTTAGAATAGAGAGGGCCTCTGCACACCTCATCCTTCAGACTGGGAAAGAACATCTTAAAGGTGCAATGGACTGAATTATCTTTTAACAATAAAAGTCACATCATCTTTTTTTTTACAGGAAATGACTTGCATTAAACCCTCCCTTTAGATGGACTGAATCGTCTTGTGAATGCGTACACACAACTGACAGACAACTGTTCATGAGTCTGAAACAAAGGGATTTACGTTTCTGGGTGCTTACTGAGTGTCTCTCGTTCAACGCACTTCCTGTATTCTGCACGATTGCATGATTCTCCCGTTGCACGATTACTGTGATAAGACAACTCCACCATCCCACCCTGCGGTGTGCATTACCAACACCACCTGACTGCCGTGGGCCAGAGACGGTGCTGTGACCTAGCCATCATAGCCAAGATGGAGGGCAATGGATGACCTAGTTCTGCAATTGTAATTAAACAGAGGTTATCTGATGCAGTCCCAAAAAAAATTCTAATGATGATTACACATCACTAATGACTCAATAACAGCAAGGAGATGCTGGTTCTTGCAGAGTAAGAAGCAGCAGGAGACAGAGCTGAAATGTAATAAATTGTCTTTATTATGGTAATCACGTGCGGTGTTAGGTCGGGTCTCCTTGCACAAACGTCTCACTAGAGAATCACTGGATCGTCGAGAATAACAGTAAAACTATCACCTGCAAAATAAATCTCCGACCCAGAATAGTTCAGATATTATGTTAAATATGTAAGAGATGTCGATGCCACGTAGATTGTAAAATAACACAAATTTTGCTCACATATGATGTAGTTTTAAAAAAGCATTGCAAGATGGAGTCTGTCTATGCCTTGGCTCCGACTTGACTGAATTGTGATTTATTGCACTTGGTGCTGTGATCTGTTTCAGCACAGTCTTTCTCTGCGAGTGTTGGCCGTCCAGCAGACTGTAACTAACAACATCTATCTGAAATATTCATATCCCTGGTGTTTGTGTGTACGTGCACGTGTGTGTGTGTGTGTCTGTGTGTGTGTGTGTGCGTGCATGTGTGGGTGTGTGTGTGTGAGAGAGAGAGGGAGGGAGGGGGAGAGAGAGAGAGAGAGAGAGAGAGAGAGAGAGAGAGTTTGTGTGTCACTTCTGTTAGTGGAAAACTGGCAGAGACATCAGGCCAACATGTGTGATGCATTATGAGCGAGAGAGATCTCTCCAACCTTCTGCTTCAAGTGCATTTTTCCCACCACGTCCGTTCCTCAGGCTGTGCTTTAGACTGACTATGAGGGGCTAACCCAGCTTAATGCTCTAATCCATATTGCAATTTGCTCTTCAATTTGCTCCTGATGCGATTCAATGTATTGCATCTAAAGTTTATGAATGAAATGTGTTTGATATCTGGAGTGTTATTGAATGCACAAGCATTCACCTTATCATGCGTGGAAAAGACCAACTGCACTGTAGTTTTTCATGCATTTATTTACCAGAAACACTGTTTTAGAATTCCCCTAGCGTCCTACAGAAACACAAGCATCATGTATTACCCGTTTCAACACATACTCATAAATAACATTCACCTACCCCATTCCAACATGTATTTATTTCAAACGCTGCAGCAACCCAATCTGGAATTAAAGAGTGGTTTGTGTTGGCATGAAGCTAAGCTAGTTTGTCATAAACTACAGGGATCTTTGGAACGATTATTGAAGCTCGCGCTTTGCAACAAGCTAGTTGTATATTTATGAGTTCACCGAACTTAAATAATTAATTCTAAAATAACAGAGAGCCATATCAAAAGCTAGTATGTCATCCGCAGAAAACTAGGACATAGAAGCAGAATCATGGGCATTGTAAAACAATTCAGACCTAAATAATTGATTAAGGTTTCGATGAATCAAAGGACCACTGATAGGCCCCCGGACTGCAAAAAGCTCATGAGGCATTTTTGATGTCTGCTTTCCCAAACGTCTTGAGGGACACTTTTATAAATAATGACTTTGTCATTGCACTTATGCAAAAAAAGACTACAGCCAAAGCTTGCGCATTCAGAACTCTTCAGTATTACTTTCTTACCAAAGTTCTTGGCCATTTTCAGGTTCTGTGCCTGAGAGAGGCATTGTTCAATCCTCTGTTGTATCACCTCGTACACTCTTCAATGTCAAGTCTGCCATTGAAACACTTTGAAAAACTAGAATGGCACTTAGTAGAGTGCAGACCTCCACCAAGGCCCAACAGTCCCCGTGTCAACGTTAGTGAAAGCGAATCTAATGGCGTATCTTGCAGCAAAACCGAAACTAAATTTGTACAGGCACCCCATCAGTTGGATCCGCTCCAAAATGTAATGGGGTCTTCCTTAGCCCCTGCTACGTACACCTTCCCACCAAGTGTCATGAACATCAAGGCAGTCATTTGTGTGTAATCGTGCTAACAAACCAACCAACAAACAAAAGGAAAGGGGTGAAAACATAACCTCCTTGGTGGAGGTAATGAAGGCACCATACGGAGTAAATCGAGATCCAAGAGGGATGCCATCTTCATGTCAAACACATGGTTTACTGATAATGCCACAGTATCCCTGTTGTTTATATTGCAAGTCGGTTCACAAGCTTGCTGCTTGAATAAACTCAAAGGCCAGGGTGCGTACGGAATGTACCAACTTTGGCTCCAAAACTGGATGAGCCCATACAGCGATGTTTTTACACGCCACTATTTCGGGCAAACAAGATCAGTCGCCTATCTAAATGAATGTGAAGAGATCCGTAACTCCACAAAGGATGGTCAAACAGACATTAAAAGCACACCAGGTGAATCTGCATTTAAATCTGACATACACTAAATGAAATTTTCACAAACTGTCCAAAAAAGACTTGGTCACTGCACATGCAGCACATTTTGTGGTGTGGCTATTACTATGATGACTGTGAAAGTAAACCTTCAAGGGAGGCGAAATGTCAGTTATGCCTTTTCCAACAATCAGATTGGTTGTTTATAATATAGGGCAGAATGTCCAGTTACGAATCTGTCATGTTTAGTGTTATGGGCACCCTCATTCATTTTCCCCTCAGTGATTTGTCTCCACCCTTATAGTGTTTCTGTTGTCTCTGTATCTTTTCAGACAAATCATCTGCTTGAGGCAATGACTCATAAATAGAGAGGACTGTTTAAGAGTTGTCATCTTTTCAACAGGTATCAACAGTTGGCTCAGGAGACTACAAGCACACACCAGTCTTGGCAGAAGAGTGAAACTAAATGAAGAAAGACACTTATCCTAGCCATCAGCCTCAAAACGACTCGATGATGGAGAACGTACGCTCAATCAAAAGGAAATTGAAATAGGGCGGACATTTTACCAAATATGGTTAATTGTGGGTGGACCTGGCCAATTTTCAGTGCACTTTGAATGCTCTGGCTCCAAAAAGCACTTACTGTGCAGTCTCTGGCTCCAATTTTGCCAACATGGCCGACTAATTTTGGCTTCATTTTTTCAGAATGTACGAGCATGACTTATTTACAGTTGTTGACTCAAGCACAGCTACCTTGGGAAAATAACTGATAATGAGCATAGACATGGGTAAAATGGCCGCCCCTTGCATCCTTCCCAGGCTGCCTTCTCTCTCCCTCCCCTCCTCCTGACCTCCTGCTGGTGTCCTCCTGGCCGTAAGGTGACATGCTCCCGCGTTTAATGACGGGCTGAATCTGCTCCAAGCCCGTGTGTTTGCGCAGCTCGTAAAGTCAATTAGGCCCAGGGTCACAGGCTGTCTCCTTTTATAGTCTCGCTGGTCCGCTTCCTCCAGTGGCCCTAGTGGGATAAAGGGAGGAAGGACCCCACAATGCCAGGCCATTCCTCTGCGCCCATTAAGTATATGGAAGTGCAGGAGGGCATGGGAGGCAGGCAGGCCGACCGCATGTGTGAGTTCTCAGAAGCTCCACGGTGAGAGGCCAGTTCATTTGAGCGGTCATGCTGTTTGATCTGCTCCTGTCTGTGGGGTTTTTGGGGGAGTGCAGCAGCCCCAAGGCCAAACATGAGTGAGGAATCACGGGTGAATGTGTCACGGTGACCTTCTCCACAAATGGTGTCTTTATTTAAGAGGCCTGGCTTGCGCCCGAGTTTTCATGCATTCTACGATTAACCCCTTGTGGACTAACACTCACACATGTCATGACAGGGCAAGTGAGCAGAGTGCAGAACACACATGTTGGCACACACGCACACGCACACACACACACACACACACACACACACACACACACACACACACACACACACACACACACACCTACACACACACACACACACACACACACACACACACACACACATCCATACACACACACATACACACACACACACACACACACACACACACACACACAGGCACACTCACAGACACACATGAACACACACACACACACACACACGTATACACGCTAGAAAACAGCACTACAAACCAGTAGGTTGAGTGGGAGGTTTGTAATAACAGCACACAGTAAACAACACATTATATAATTATGTTGTGTGGAAAATTACAATGCATTATATCTGTCAGGGACATGAAAATATAAATAGCAATTAAATGCTGTCTCACGTAACAACTAAACTTAGACGTAGAGTAAGCATTTTCAATTAGATTTCATTTTAAGTTTCATTCATCTTACAGTAAAAATGGCTCAAGCTATAGTGAACAAATTATACTCCTATAAAATAACTCCAAGTGGAGGCTATAGAGAATCCCCCAGACGATGGGGAATGCAGTGCCCTTATAGTGTGTACACAGAACACTCCAGTCTGCTGAGACTGCAGGTGCTAGATTGCGTCAGAGCAGATGTAAGTTATGTCTCCCTTCAGTACAATTCCCCAAGCCTTCCCACAGCGGCCCATTACACGACAGTACTGAGAATCAAGAACACTGGAGTCTTCTAGAGCCTTCCAGATGACGCCAGAGACGCGGGGATGGTAAAGCTCGTCATTCTCATCACTCAAGGGATACTTCCTTGTATCACCATCAACTGGATGTCTTAAGGAGCTGAGCCACAGTATAATAGGTTTATATTCAATTCAATTCAATTCAATTCAATTCAATTTTATTTATATAGCGCCATAACAATACAATTGTCTCTAGGCGCTTTACAGAGCCCAGAGCCTGAACGTCGTTTATATGCGACCATTAAAGATGTGTAACTTTTATATGTCTATATGTTTGACCATGGTGTGACTGTTATTTCACTTTTCTTTAGACCAAACAGCATATATCGTGAAGAGCTTTCTTTGTGAAGGAAAAGGTTTCTTAAAAAAATGCTGATTGAAAAGTCAGAAGAGGCCAGTAAGGAGAGACGGACAAGACACTGGCACATCTTGGTTCAATTCTAAGCTAGGATTTTCCAAAAGAGTTTGAAAGATGGCCATGGGGGTGAGGCCATGTCCGAGCAGAACGGGATGAATCCCCTCAGGTCCTGCTGGAGCCTGTGTAGTCATTCTGTGTAATTAGACATGATGTCCACCGCAGCTGCGTGGAAAAGGCCCCTATGTGTCATCTCAGGCTCCAGCACACCCATGCAGTGGAGCGAGCGTTTGGCATCCAGATATCCCACTGCACGTCATTACCACTTGTCAACATCGTGCGACATGGATAGTGCGCGAGAGGTCATCTGAGCAGAGGAAAAGAACGTTTTTCTGTTCTGGATATTGACACAATACAAATTAAGCCCAGTTTAGCCAGCTATCCGCCACATCTCAGAGGCATGCGAAGTATGCACGACTGAGAGGTGCTTCACGAGCAAGACCTGAGATCACACAAGCGTGTTTTGTATTGGTACAGTCCAAGAGGTTTTGTATTGGTACAGTCTAAGTGGTGCTGGAGCCATTGATGTGGAGTAAGGAGAAGAGTAGAGGCACGAGAATGTGAGCTTCAGAAAACATCATTATTTTCGAAGCAATTGTTTACTTCCCTATCCTTTCATGGACAACATCAAACAGTGTTTTCTAAGTCAGCAGGACAGAATGATACTGGCAATG
>NC_045171.1:23229546-23239546 GCF_900700415.2 Clupea harengus | reverse complement strand
AGTGATGTTGCTGGTGCTGACCAGCGTTGCCTAAAGAGTCCAAAGACCTTGAAGCAGCTTTGATAGAAAGATGACAGCTCATTCAGGTCGAGTCTCTTATGGTCCATCAAGAACAGTGCATTGTCTATCATCATTCCATTCACCCTGCGTAGCATTGCCAGGGCGAGAGGTCTCCAGACCAGATCCCCCGGCCCCCGCAAAAGTTTCTGGACAAACTGAAGACGGTAAGTCGCTTGTCTGCTGATTAGGTTGATGAGACCCTGTCCGCCCTCATCCTTGGGCAGGAAGAGCACACTCTGAGGGACCCAGTGAAGCTTATCCCAGAAGAAGTCCACTAAGTGTCTTTGAATTTGGGCCAAAAGCCCAGCAGGGGGGTCCACACAGGCAAGCTTGTGCCACAGGGAAGAGGCCACCAGGTTGTTTATTATTAGTGTCCGCCCCCTATATGACAGTTGAGGCAGGATCCACCTCCATTTTTCGAGACGACCCAGGACCTTCTCCACAATACAATCCCAATTCCTCCTTAGAAAAACATCATTACCCAAATACACACCAAGATACTTTAACCCATCCTTCTCCATACCAGCCCACCAGGTAATCTGGGAGGCTGCCCACCCAGTTCCCCATTAGCAAAGCTTCACTTTTAGACCAGTTTACAGCAGCTGATGAAAACTTTTTAAAATCATGTACAATACATTCAAGTTTATCAATATCCTCATTTCCATTCACAACAACAACTAAATCATCTGCATATGCAGACAGATCACAGTTTGCTATTACAATGAGGTATTGAAAGACCTTCTAACTCAGTTCGGAAGCTTATGGAGTAATGGCTCTATAGCAAGAGAGTACAGCATCCCCGACATGGCACACCCCTGTCTGATTCCCCTGCTTACTTTAAAGGGAGCACTCAACCCCCCATTGATTTTCAACACACTTTCAATGTCTCTGTACATGGTCTTAATCATGGCCCTGAATCCAGGACCAAAACCAAAGGCTTCAAGAGTTTGCCAAAGAAAAGAATGTTCAACCCTATCAAAGGCTTTCTGCTGGTCTAGAGATATAAGACCCGCCTTGATGCCAGTTAAGCGTGAAAAGTCCAGGAGGTCACGTATTAGCGCAACAATTATCAAAAATTGATCTTTGAGGTATGCAGTAAGTCTGGATTCAATATGAATTACTTGACCAATTACATTACGCATTCTTGTAGCCAGGGTTTTTAGACAAAATTTTGAAGTCCACACACAAAGTGAGACGGGCCGCCAGTTTCCCTATGTTTTCGTAAATCCCCCTTCTTAGGTAGCAGGGCAATGGCAGCTCTTCTACAACTTAATGGCAATAACCCCTTTTTCAAGACTATTTATCAGCACCTCTAAAAGGTCCTGCCCAATTAGCCCCCAGTATGCTTTTATAGAACTCCACAGGCAGACCGTCATCCCAGCCGATCGTCCCCTTCCATCCTCATGAGTGCAGAATGGAGCTCACCTTAGTGTCAATGGCTCATTCCAGCTTCGTAGCAGACTCATCCTCTACCTTTGGTAGATCATCATAATAAGTGCTAGCTACGGCCTCCATGTCAGTAAGTTCACATTTAAACAAATCAGCATAGAAACCAACAGCTCTCTTGCGAATTTCGGCTGGCTCAGTGAGCTCTTGTCATTTTCTTGAGAGCAGACAGTGGATCAGTTTACTCTGTCCATTCTTTCTTCTAGACTAAAGAAGAACTTTGAGGGTGCATCCATCTGTGTTGCATTCTGAAATCTTGAACGTACAAGAGCCCCTTGGGCCCTGACATTTAATAAATCATCAAGCATTTTCTTCTTACACCTGAGAGCATTAATATGTTCCTCATTATAAAGAGGATGCTGCTAAGTCTTGTAGGCCTAGAATTTCCCTCTCAAGATGCCTTATTGACTGGGGAAAACTCCTTTGTCACATTTAGAGTGTACTGCTTGGACAAAGCTGCTTAATTAAGACTTTTCCAAGTCCCACCACAGTTGCAGGGAGGAGTATGTACTTTTTTGCCTTTTAAAGTTCTCCCAAAATAAAGTGAAAAATCCTGAAAAACGTTTGTCCTCTACAAGAGTAGTGTTGAAATGCCAATAGGCACTGCGAGGCTTAATAGGTGTTAGACTTAAACAGCAGATAACTGCGCTGTGATCCGAGAAACTAACTGGGAAAATTCTACAGGACTTTAAAGAGCTAATCTGGTGGCTAAAGACATAGACTCTATCCAACCTTGCCAGGGACATGTGATTTTCTCTGCATTGTGTCCATGTAAACTGTTTTATGTCTGGGTGAAGATTCCTCCAAACATCACAGAGGTCATGAGCTTCAATTATCTGTTTGAGAGCCTTCTTAGAAGCAGAATGTGGCTCCAGATGATTCCTGTCCAAGTAATCATTCTCAGTACAATTAAAATCACCAGCTAAAAATAGCAAGCAATCAGCATTTAACTTACTCAGAGAGTCACCAACTGTGTTAAGAAACAAAAGCCTGTTTGCCCCTACTGTGGGCGCATATATATTCAAAAAAGACATGGTAGTATCCTCAAACTTTGCCACAACCTTTAGGCATTGTCCTCTGACAATCTCCTCTACTTCAAAGTGAAGTGGCATGAAATGTTTAGAAAATAGAATGGCCACACCGCCACTCGACGAAGATTTGTGACTTAAAACAGACAAACCATCCCACTCCCTTTTCCAATCGATTTCATTTTTTCCATCGCTGTGCGTTTCCTGCGCAAACAGCACGTCTATGCGCTTTAATCTCATTAGTTCGTAAAGCAACATCCTCTTTTTTATGTCCCTTGCACCATTTACATTAATAGTACTAAAAGAAAAAGTCCTCATCTTGACTGGTAAATTGTGCTCAAAGCATTAGGGACAAAAACAAAAAAATAAATAACTAAATCAGCTGGCAACATTTGCGTTACGCAGCTCCTTCCGTACTTCACTGACTCTTTGTCGAAGCCGATAGCACTCTGGTTTAGGGATCTCACCCTCTCTCATCCAGAAAGTGCCATCCCTAACAAACTGCTGTTTATTTGGAAAATAGTCCACAACACGAACATCTCTCTGCCCTTTAGTTTTCAGGAGAAAAAGCATAATTTCTTCCGCTGTATAAACCACTGTAGGCACGTCAGTTTGGGAGCACTCCGACCAGCTAGAGTCAGAGGAATAGCCCTCAGCCTCAGACGCGCCTTCAGTGCCACTTTCTCCCTTTTTAACTTTAACTGAATTGTTTTCTCTATCTTTCGATTTTCTTTTGCATGCTGGTTTTTTAAACTCAGTCTCCATTTCAGCGACTTCCTTACTTATCATCTCATCGAGAGGATGTGCATTCTGATTCAGACCTGTGTCTGAACCACCTGAAAAAGGTCCAGGTACGGCCTCGGCTGACTCAGGTTTATACACAGGCTTTGACCGGTTAGCCTCCTCCACCCCCGCACCATCCGCCCGTAACCCGGTTTCAACGGGCGTCTCAGGGCTATGCTCTGCGAGAGACGCAGGCACTTCGGCCGCAGGTGTGTCCGACTCTGATGGTTCGGCTGTGGAGGGAGTAGGCACATTAGGACCAGTTATGAGAGTCTCGATAACAGGGGACTCGGTCTCATTGGACTTTGTGGCGGGAGTTTCATCAGCATGTGAATCAGTTGTGGGAGAAATAACAGGGGAATCAGCCGTATTGGACTTTGATGTGGTAGCCTCGCTCGTGCGCTCTGCAGAGTCCGCGGCAGCAGCCACTTCTGCCTGCGCAGTGCTCTGCCCAGCCTGACCTGCGTTCCCACTCCTGTCATTCGTACAGTCCTGCCTCTGGTGTCCGACTTTTCCACATCTGAAGCACTTAATTGACACATTTGAAGTGACATACACAAGGTAGCTGAAACTACCAACAGTAAAATTGAATTTAACATCCAGCTCACTCCGATGACCACTGAGAACCATATAAACCTGCCTACGGAAAGACAGAAGATGCTTCAATTTAGGCGATTTACAGCCAACAGGTAACTTTTTTATCGGCGACACCACTTTTCCAAAACTAGATAACTCCTTAATAATCTGCGCATCACTGAGGAAAGGGGGAACATTAGAAAGAAGTATCTTTCGCGAGGGGCTGCTCAGGGGATGTACAGGAATCAGGGAATCCCTAATTACAACGCCATGCTGGATGGCCAAATCAGCTTTATCAACAGAACTCAAGAAAAGCACAATGGCCCTCATTCTCGAACATTTTCTGAAGTTTCTTCTGAAATGTTTCTTACGGGCCTCGGAAAAACAACGTAAGCAAAAGACATCCGCCAAATTCATGCACGCTTGAAAATGTGGTCATACGCAGCAGAAGTTTTCTGGGCTGTGATCCCCGGAAGAGTTTTCTTAAATTGAAAGCGCGTTCTCGTGCTCCTGAATTTGCATACATACACGCCCTGCCAGCTCCTTATAAGGGCACGCAACCGTAGTGACGTGTGCAGTCGGAATCGACCGAATCTACACGAAAGCAACTCGTAAACGAGTCATGTCAAAGCGGAAAGCGATCACCGTCGAGTAAACGCATATCTAACTGCAACTATATATGTCTATGACTTGAACGGTGCAGAGATGGACTGTTGCAGGATGTAGATGTGTCCATTCTATTCCACTATAGCTATATCAACGTGATTGAGTTTAGTGCTTATTTATTTATTCACTTACATTTGCAGTGTTCGTGTACATTACATTTAGTCATTTAGCAGACACTTTTGTCCAAAGCGACGTACAAGGGATAGAACAGTCAAGCTACGAGCAATAGAGACCTAGTGTAACAATAAATACTACTTTACATAAGAAATAGAAAAACGAAATAGGAAATAAAAACGAAGTGCAGGAATGTAACTGCTATAAGTGCAAGTTAAGCACTAGTCGAAGTGCCAGTTAGGAAGGGAGGTGCTCTCTGAAGAGTTGGGTCTTCAAAAGCTTCTTAAAGGTAGAGAGGGACGCGCCTGCTCTGGTAGTGCTAGGCAGTTCGTTCCACCAACGTGGAACTACTTCAAAATTCTGGATTGCCGTACTTGCACAGACGGCAGTGCCAAACGACGCTCACTAGACGAGCGCAGCATTCCGGTGTAGTCCTTTTATTTATTTTATGACATCACGGTGCCTCGTAGAATCATGACTATAGGCCTACATGTGAAACGTAATTGTTAATGATACTTTAATCCGAGGATCTGTAGAGTTGATGTGAACGCAATCACCAACGATTTCTCACAAATTCATTAACACGGAGAGTTTTCTTAAATGCGATTCCTCAAAAAACCACAAGATGGCCCACGGGGCCATCTTGTGGTTTTTTAAGGAATCGCATTTGAGAAAACTCTGGCCGAGTTACGACTGCTATTTCGAGTTCGGAAAGTCTTCTGAAGTTCAGAGCAAATCCCAGATGAGAAAACTTTCATGAATGCCAAATGTTGTCCTAAATCCAATTCAGAAGAAATTCCTCTTAAATTCCTCTTAAATTCTTCTTAACTGCGTTCGAGAATGAGGCCCAATGGCTTTATTCATGCGTGAACCTGAAAGCACATGCTCATGTCCTACGACTTCACCCACAGCTAAACTACATTCCTCCACTCCGACCTGAGATTCCACTCTAATTCCGTGAGACCTCGTCAAAGACGCCAAAAACTCCATTGTTCACCTACGCGGTGCGGGTGGCAGCTCAGCGAATGCTGAAGCGCACCCCCGCAAGTAACACAAAGCGCAAACTTTTTGACAAATAATTATACTATATACAAACAAATAAAGGCAACGCACTGAAGATAAAGTTAGAAAAAAAGTCTTAGTCACAGACAGCAGTATCACTCACGCGTCTCCCGCAGCACTCCACTCGCTCGCACATGCGCTCAGAGAGAGAGAGAGGATAGAGAGAGAGAGAGAGAGATAGAGAGAGAGAGAGAGAGAGAGAGAAGAGAGAGAGAGAGATAGAGAATTTTTTTTTGAATTTTTAAACAAAACTTTATTGGGCAAACAGCATTGCAAACAGTGTTTTACACATTATTCAAAACAACGAGAAACAAAACATCAAAAACTAAAAACTAAATCATCATCATCCTCAACTGAGCACACAGCTTTTTCGCAGCACCACTGCGCAACAAAAGTATTTATATCATCCATTGCTTTATAAAAACAAAAATCAAGTGACACTCTCGACATCATCAGATTCCTTAAAACAGGTACCACATGACAATCTGACATTTGATGCATTTTGTTTTTCCTACTCAAGTATATGGCAAGCTTTGCTTGCCCTACAATAAAGTTGATCAGCTGACATTTAGCTCTTCGCTTCTGACTATAAGGGAAACCAAGTACGAAACTCTGCTTTGAGCACACCACCCCTAAAGGGTTAAGTAAACAGTTAAGAAAAACAAACATAGGCATTAGTCTGGTACACTCCATAAAGCAATGAAAGATAGTTTCCCTTTCGTTACAGTATGGACACTTGTCATTCACATCAGGATTCATTACTGCCGTAACAGCATTAACTGCTATGGCCCCATGCAATATCCTCCATTGAAGATCCCCTGTCCTTTTGGTCAAAGGTGGCTTATAGAAAACTCTCCAAACAGGCCTAGTTTTTCCATCAATCCCCAACTTCTCCCTCCATACCGTATCAGTGCGACCCTTTAGATGATTTTTGTTTAAGGTTTTCACCATGACCTTGTACACTGCCTTCCCACTGCAGTGGCCAAATTCAGGTTCATCAATTCCCAGATTTAGCAGGGGACTAGTGAAACCAGGCTCCAGCCAATCTGTAATTAGGACAAAATCAGGAAAAGGATCATTGTCATTTGGCAACATGTTACCTGAACAGTAACCCTCTAAAAGGGCTCCCTCTCCAACATTCAAAAATCCAAGCAGTTTCGCCAGTACTCTGCTTGCATACCTCAAAGACCTCACCCCTAAAGCAGAGGCCAAGGCCCTGGCATTCTTTAAATCATTCCCAGCTTTTTCAACAACATTTCGCAATTGAAAACAGTTACAAGCACACAGAATATTCGTCAGTCCTGGGGTATCTTCCCCACACAAGTCAAACCGAGCTCCAAGCGTAACAGGTTCTTCCAGCAACCAGTGTAGTGATGTTGCTGGTGCTGACCAGCGTTGCCTAAAGAGTCCAAAGACCTTGAAGCAGCTTTGATAGAAAGATGACAGCTCATTCAGGTCGAGTCTCTTATGGTCCATCAAGAACAGTGCATTGTCTATCATCATTCCATTCACCCTGCGTAGCATTGCCAGGGCGAGAGGTCTCCAGACCAGATCCCCCGGCCCCCGCAAAAGTTTCTGGACAAACTGAAGACGGTAAGTCGCTTGTCTGCTGATTAGGTTGATGAGACCCTGTCCGCCCTCATCCTTGGGCAGGAAGAGCACACTCTGAGGGACCCAGTGAAGCTTATCCCAGAAGAAGTCCACTAAGTGTCTTTGAATTTGGGCCAAAAGCCCAGCAGGGGGGTCCACACAGGCAAGCTTGTGCCACAGGGAAGAGGCCACCAGGTTGTTTATTATTAGTGTCCGCCCCCTATATGACAGTTGAGGCAGGATCCACCTCCATTTTTCGAGACGACCCAGGACCTTCTCCACAATACAATCCCAATTCCTCCTTAGAAAAACATCATTACCCAAATACACACCAAGATACTTTAACCCATCCCTTCTCCATACCAGCCCACCAGGTAATCTGGGAGGCTGCCCACCCCAGTTCCCCATTAGCAAAGCTTCACTTTTAGACCAGTTTACAGCAGCTGATGAAAACTTTTTAAAATCATGTACAATACATTCAAGTTTATCAATATCCTCATTTCCATTCACAACAACAACTAAATCATCTGCATATGCAGACAGACACAGTTTGCTATTACAATGAGGTATTGAAAGACCTTCTAACTCAGTTCGAAGCTTATGGAGTAATGGCTCTATAGCAAGAGAGTACAGCATCCCCGACATGGCACACCCCTGTCTGATTCCCCTGCTTACTTTAAAGGGAGCACTCAACCCCCATTGATTTTCAACACACTTTCAATGTCTCTGTACATGGTCTAATCATGGCCCTGAATCCAGGACCAAAACCAAAGGCTTCAAGAGTTTGCCAAAGAAAAGAATGTTCAACCCTATCAAAGGCTTTCTGCTGGTCTAGAGATATAAGACCCGCCTTGATGCCAGTTAAGCGTGAAAAGTCCAGGAGGTCACGTATTAGCGCAACATTATCAAAAATTGATCTTTGAGGTATGCAGTAAGTCTGATCAATATGAATTACTTGACCAATTACATTACGCATTCTTGTAGCCAGGGTTTTAGACAAAATTTTGAAGTCACACACAAAAGTGAGACGGGCCGCCAGTTCCCTATGTTTCGTAAATCCCCCTTCTTAGGTAGCAGGGCAATGGCAGCTCTTCTACAACTTAATGGCAATAACCCCTTTTCAAGACTATTATCAGCACCTCTAAAAGGTCCTGCCCAATTAGCCCCCAGTATGCTTTATAGAACTCCACAGGCAGACCGTCAATCCCAGCCGATCGTCCCCCTTCCATCCTCATGAGTGCAGAATGGAGCTCACCTAGGTCAATGGCTCTTCCAGCTTGTAGCAGACTCATCTCTACCTTTGGTAGATCATCATAATAAGTGCTAGCTACGGCCTCCATGTCAGTAAGTTCACATTTAAACAAATCAGCATAGAAACCAACAGCTCTCTTGCGAATTTCGGCTGGCTCAGTGAGCTCTTGTCCATTTTCTGAGAGCAGACAGTGGATCAGTTTACTCTGTCCATTCTTTCTTTCTAGACTAAAGAAGAACTTTGAGGGTGCATCCATCTGTGTTGCATTCTGAAATCTTGAACGTACAAGAGCCCCTTGGGCCCTGACATTTAATAAATCATCAAGCATTTTCTTCTTACACCTGAGAGCATTAATATGTTCCTCATTATAAGAGGATGCCGCTAAGTCTTGTAGGCCTAGAATTTCCCTCTCAAGAGCTCTTATTGACTGGGAAACTCCTTTTGTCACATTTAGAGTGTACTGCTGACAAAGCTGCTTAATTAAGACTTTTCCACAGTCCCACCACAGTTGCAGGGAGGAGTATGTACTTTTTTGCCTTTTAAAGTTCTCCCAAAATAAAGTGAAAAAACCTGAAAAACGTTTGTCCTCTACAAGAGTAGTGTTGAAATGCCAATAGGCACTGCGAGGCTTAATGGTGTTAGACTTAAACAGCAGATAACTGCGCTGTGATCCGAGAAACTAACTGGGAAAATTCTACAGGACTTTAAAGAGCTAATCTGGTGGCTAAAGACATAGACTCTATCCAACCTTGCCAGGGACATGTGATTTTCTCTGCATTGTGTCCATGTAAACTGTTTTATGTCTGGGTGAAGATTCCTCCAAACATCACAGAGGTCATGAGCTTCAATTATCTGTTTGAGAGCCTTCTTAGAAGCAGAATGTGGCTCCAAGTGATTCCTGTCCAAGTAATCATTCTCAGTACAATTAAAATCACCAGCTAAAAATAGCAAGCAATCAGCATTTAACTTACTCAGAGAGTCACCAACTGTGTTAAGAAACAAAAGCCTGTTTGCCCCTACTGTGGGCGCATATATATTCAAAAAAGACATGGTAGTGTCCTCAAACTTTGCCACAACCTTTAGGCATTGTCCTCTGACAATCTCCTCTACTTCAAAGTGAAGTGGCATGAAATGTTTAGAAAATAGAATGGCCACACCGCCACTTGACGAAGATTTGTGACTTAAAACAGACAAACCATCCCACTCCCTTTTCCAATCGATTTCATTTTTTCCATCGCTGTGCGTTTCCTGCGCAAACAGCACGTCTATGCGCTTTAATCTCATTAGTTCGTAAAGCAACATCCTCTTTTTTATGTCCCTTGCACCATTTACATTAATAGTACTAAAAGAAAAAGTCCTCATCTTGACTGGTAAATTGTGCTCAAAGCATTAGGGACAAAACAAAAAAATAAATAACTAAATC
>NC_045171.1:23201030-23229206 GCF_900700415.2 Clupea harengus | reverse complement strand
GTGACAACATTCATTTGAAAACAGTGCAGATGTGCATGAAACAGGAAGTCCATATAGGGAACCTGAGAAGAACACACCTCTGAACCCAGCACCACACGCCCCAATGGGTGGTCCCTGAACAATAACCAACCACCAATTACCAACCCACTTGGTAGTAACCAATGACTGACGACTTATTTACATATGTCCAATCAAGTAAAGCCACAAGGCAGAGAGAAAGGAGTGCTTCGACTCCAACAGCTGTATTTATGTTACTGATTTTAGTTTAATAGTGAATAATTCAAAAGTGTAGCAGAGACTCTCTCTTTCTTCAGGAGGATGGAGCAAGACTGAGATGAAAGTGTGCGTCACTCAAGAGATAACACTCAGGGTTTGACCAGCGCTATACTGCCCCAGGCGCTCTGTGGTTGGAGCTCAGGGTGTGTGTGTGTGTGTGTGTGTGTGCGCCAGCAGGTGTGTGTGTGTCCGTCTGACTGAGTGAGAGTATAAGTGAGAGAAAGAGCGAGTGAGCGAGCCAGAGAGTGATACAAGTGTGTGTGTGTGTGTGTGTGTGTGTGTGTGTGTGTGTGTGTGTGTGTGTGTGTGTGTGTGTGTGTGTGTGTGTGTGTGTGTGTGTGTGAGTGTGTGAGAGTACTGTGTCTGACAGACAGATCGGTGTGTGTGGTCAGGACCTCTGCAGGTCATGGTGGTCTGGGGAGCCAGTGGCACTAGAGGCGCAGCTATTTCCATTCCCCGTCAGCGACAGTAAATCCTGCCAGTCACCTGGGAGTGGGGATGTGAAAGGTCTGATTCACAAGAGAGGAGAGGAGAGGAGAGGGGAGGAGGGAGAGGAGAGAAGAGGAGAAGAGAGTAGAGGAGAGGAGAGGGGAAGAGAGGAGAGGAGGAGAGAGGCACTAGAGAAGAGCCCTAGTAATAACAAGAGATGCATCAGAGGAGGAAACAAAAACATGTGCCCCCACTATCCCCCCACTATACCCCCAGACATGCCATCTCCACTGCTGCCTGGCTCTTTGGCAAGGGAGTGTCATAAATAATCCAGGGGGGGATCACAGAGGGTTTGTGAGCGAAAAGCAAAATAAAATAATAAAAAAAACCTTGAGAGTTACAGGGTGGTAAGAGTGAGTTATAGGGCTCACGAGACAGAATAAAAAATGAGAAGAGAGAGAGAGAGAGGAGAGAGAGAGAGAGAGAGAGAGAGAGAGAGAGAGAGAGAGAGAGAGAAAAACACTGCCATCATTTCAATTTGTGAGGGAGGAAAAAAAACTGAGTGAGAACAGGGAACACAAACCATCTGAACGTGTCTCTCTCGGCACAGGGTTTACAGCTTACTTCCAGCGAGAAAATGGAATATTTCTGCCTTAATTGCGGCACCTATGCATAGCCGAGAGGTGTATTCCCTTCACGTATGGCTGTAAAGCTAGGTGCAGCTTACCCAGGTTAAAACAGGCAGATGGTGACCATTACGCCTTCCCCCTTTACTCTGATAATGTGCTCGGGCAGAGAAAGTGCTTACGCATTTTTGAGGAGATTAAGGGGCCTTTTCAACGCAATTTTGCTGGCAAGACGGGTTGGCTGGCAGACGCTTGAGAAAATCTAATTAAGACAGGTAGGCATGAGAACAACAGCTAAACACCACAAATCATACCCACTCAAATCGGCCAACTTGATCGCACTGTGTGCTGAAGGCCTCTTGTACCACAACAATTCCTACTCACATTCAGCAATCAGACCAGTAAACAATGAAAGCTTTCTGACTCGTTTCAGCAGTGAAAGAAGAGCCTACTCTGTCGACTGCCAGCCTTGACCGCACACAGCTCCTTCTTGTCCCACGGGCATGAATGGCTGATATACTGGCCTTGTAAGCCTGATTTTTCACATTCATATTTTTCTTTTCTTTCTTTCGCCAGAGAGGGCTAGTCGAAGTGGCCAGTCGAACAATCTGCCTGGATCAAAGGCTGACCTCCTGACACAGACTCACCACTGAGATGGATGCCCCTTGCGCGAAACATTATGTTGAGGGGGGGGGGGGGGGGGCTATCTGGTTGAGTGGCCATTTCTATTTTAAAAAGTCCTGGCGGGGCCCCTCTGCCCGCTCCGGTTCCCGTTCCCATCCCGCTGGAGGCCCAGTTAAATTGGCACAGTTTTCCCCCCGCGTCGCCGACCACAAGCTTCTGCCTAAGTGTTTCCACTTCGCTTCACCTTCGCTCGTGGCCTAGTACAGTAGCAAACAAAACACCAGGGAGGCGGTGGAGGAGTGGGCTCGGGGGAGGATGGGGGGGGGGGGGGGGGGGGCGGGGGGGGGGGAGATGAGAAGCAGCCTTTTTACCTCAGACCTGACACAAAGAACTGGAGCGAAAGATTAAAAAGGCAAAAACATTGAGCTTTTCCTTTCTTCCTTCCTTCAAAAGATGGGCATCAGTCCTCTCCATAAGATGCCTGAGCATGAGTTGGAGGAAGAGGAAGAGGAGGAGGAAGAGGAGGAGGTTGAGGAGGCAGAGGCCTGCGACATGAAAACCGGCTGGGTTCATTGCGAGAGGCGGTGTAACAGACTCTGTATGAACATTCCTTTGTCCTCCCGTGCGTTTCTCAGTAGCAAAACATCTCTCTCGCCTTTCGACAGCCGGCTCTTTATTTGTGAGGCTCTCAACGGATATGCCCGCTCGAGGGGTGGGGAAAAAAAGTTGGAGCGCAGAGCTCTTTCCTGCAAGGGTCTCAGGAGGTGTTTCGACTTCCCCAAGCACATTCTTCACACAGAAATAGACTGGAGGACTGAGAGCCACAGAGAGAGAGAGAGAGAGAGAGAGAGGAGAGAGAGAGAGAGAGAGAGAGAGAGAGAGAGAGAGAGAGAGACAGACAGACAGAGAGGGAGAGAGAGCGAGAGAGAGCGCAGAATTCCAAATTTATCCCAGAGATGAAACCCAATCAGGAAAGCAGAAATTCCACTGATGTTATTAGCCACAAAGGCTGCTAGCCTAGATGTGATGAAGGATGTTTTCCATGGCAACACTGGGGTCTGTTGCTACAGACTTGGAGAAAAACAGAAGCTGTGACTGCCTCTTGTTCCTGGTAATGTTTAAGCCTGGCAATGCTTTGGACACAGTCTGCACCTCGTGTTGATGTACTGGTCAGAAATCCTCTCCTTACCACTAAGTCCTGGATGGCAACTACATTGTTGTAGCATAGTCTGGTTCTATGGTTCACACACACACACACACACACACACACACACACACACACACACACACACACACACGCACACGCACACGCACACGCACAGAGACAACAGACACACATGCATAAATATATATATATACACACGGACAAACAACCACAAAAATATACGCACCCACTTTTAGAGACACAAATAAAGATAAGCACATACTGAAACAGGTAGACACGTACACACATACAGATAGGCTTCAAGTAAACCTAGTAGCCTACACTTCAAGTCAACAAAATACACACAACCAAAATGTTGCATGCAGCCATCGTCCTCCCAGTACAAAGGTTTGTGTTCATCAAATGCTTTTCTTTGCACCCAGCATAACTGTAGGCCTCAGCTTCACGTCAGTGCCAAGATAAACTGGTCAAATAAACAAAATGGAGGTTATTTTTAGGAGCCACTTGGCCTCAATTCCCTACTTTCTGGTATATTTCTGAAACAAAGCATTCATGAATCGTGAGCACTCACAGAGGTTATAATTAAGGCCTGAATCAAAACCCCCCCAAAAAACGTACTATGGAGCTCGAGTGCCTGGAAAGCTTGAGTCAGAATAATAAATAATCTGGAAACCTCAACCAAACCCAAAAGGAAAGAGCCTCAGCGATGAGCTGTAGAGCGAGGACAATGAATGACTCACTGAGTGACTCCAACAGCAGTAATCTGTACGAGTCGACCGCTCAAGGGCTTTCAAGTTCAGTGATCGAATGCCTTTACTCACACGTACTATTCTTAAATGCCACTTTTGTCGATAACACAACATCTTATTGCAATGTGAAACATTCAATCACTTTTGATGCAACTTCGCACAAATAGAGAATAGTTTAGCAATCAAATCGAACAGCCTGGTTATTCCAATTTTTCGACTGTCAGGGTGTCTCTTGCGTAACTTGTGCAGAAAATGAAATGTCTATCAAATGCACTCGAGCAAAACAAATCAAGCTGGTTTTCGAAAAGGTCTGACAATTGCAATGGCAGGCCAACAAGGGCATTGTTCTTATCAAAAGACAACGCAAAGGAGGAACAGACAGGAAGTCAGTCAAACAACAAAGGATGAGAAATCCTGTTTATTTGGCCATGCTCTGTGATGAATCCGTTCCTCCTGAGACTCCAGCTTAAGAAAACAAACAGGTTGATTTTCAGCAATAACGGTCAAATGTGTCACAGTTTTTCTGTGAACTTCAGTGACGCCGCGGTTTCCTCTGAACAGAATCAGATGTTGCATTTCAGTGAGCCATGCATGACTTAACCATGACCAATAAATCAACACACCCATCTCATTTTACTGACATTTTAGTTAATCAATCCCTTCTTGTGCCACCCTTTCTCTTCCACTGTTTACGAAAACCAAGACATATCAGTGGTTGTAAGCCTCTGATGTGTGTGTGTGTGTGTGTGTGTGTGTGTGTGTGTGTGTGTGTGTGCCTCTGAGTGCAGCTGAGACTTGAGGCTATGACTGAGTGCCGATTCACAGGATGCCCAGAACAACTCTCAAAGACATAAAACGAGGAATGGGATGGCCAACCTTGCCCACTGATTAAATACGAGTCATTGAGTCGCAGTCCTGGCTGAGGTTCCAGCAGCTCGACTCCCACCCATATCTGAGGGACGCGGTCGAGCCCTGTCCCCGACTGAAGTATCGATATGAAAGGCAGAGATGAAGGCTTAAGATCATTGGGGTTGTTGGCTCATTAAATGCTAGATCTTAAATGAATGTTAAAAGATGCGTCAGCTTCTGAGTTGGCTAATTTGGGGGGAAAGTTAAAAAGTTATCAAAGCAGTCATCGACTGCCATCAACAGCCATTAAAACAAGCAAAATTCACTAACATGCCATTACTCAAATGTCTGAATGTGCGTGTTGCCCTTTCGGAGTGTTGCCTTTGCAATTATATTTGCAGTGTTTAAGTAGCGCCGCACTGCTAATCAAGCTACCATTTGGGGTGAATCATATTGGAAGCATAAAGCCCTGTTTGATTATGTAACGACAGAGAATGGGGGCATGGGACCACCGCACACACGCACACACACACACACACACACACACACACACACACTCCACACTGCATTTCATGAGGTGAAAGACATGCACAGAACAGCAGGTTACCAGAAGGTGCTCCTCCTACGCAGTGGGCACACACACACACGCACACACACAGCTTACTGCCATTCCAGCTTGTTCTGTTCATTTGGTTAGAGTAGGCTGGTCCTCTGACAACTAGATAATGCCAGACAGTTCAGCTTGTCATAGCACATAAAGCAAAAACAATCTCCATGAGGCGCTGTGGTATTTCAGTGCGCTGTGGCGAGACCTAATCTTTCTAACATTTCACAATGTTAAAGCACACCCCCCCCCCTCCCCAATTGGCATTAGTGCTCTCTGATGTGGCTGGTGCCACAGCTTGATGTGCCTTTAGTTTAGCAGTGGCAAAGCAGCTTGACATTTATCACGACGCGTTCATGAAAGGGAACCTCGGAGGAGGTGAGGATATCTAATAAAAGACGCAAAGCAAACAACAAAAGCCCAGGATAGAATACAGCAAATCCTTTCCCTCTCCAGGAAAATGAGAACGATTTATATGGCGGGATTTCAAGAGACTTTCACAAACTCTGTATAATTTCAGGAAGGTTTCTGACAGTTCAAGAAAGGAATGAGTGTATGTTGAGTGAGAGTGTGTGTGTGTTGGGGGGGGGGGGGGGGAGAGTAGTACAGAAGACTGCTGTACAATACTGCAGTCTTTCAAGCCTCATGTCGATCAACACAAAAACCCTTTTGTGCTTCATTCAGTATGCAACTCATTTGAATGGAGGACCTATTCCATTCGGAGAGAAAATCCGCTTCACATGGCTTCACATGAAAACTGGCATAAAACAATTACTCTCCAGTTCAGATGAATTAGATAAATCAATCAGATATAAGTCTGGCAATAGAGGGGTGAGGTTTTTGAGGGCATATAAAACTCAAGCACCCTTACCCCAAGGTAAATACTACCTACAAACAGGACCTTGGAGTTGGGCTTAAACGCAGCAGGTCTATAAGCAGCAGGCCCCTCTTTGTGCCCCTTCCTGAAGGCATCGATTTCCCCCTTATTTTAGAACAGTGGCACTGCAGCAGTTGCATCATCCTCATCATCCTCATCCTCATCCTCAATAGCTCATAGGATACTCAGTGTAGCAGTTGATACGAGCCGTGTGCTGTGACACGCCCACTTTGAGCCACTCGCTCTTCAGAGGGCATAGTAGTGAAATAGGGGTTAGGTTAAATGGAAAAAGTCCCACACACACACACACACACTGTACCTGTGAAGAGTTTGGTGATGGCCTTGTTCTGGCGTCGGGCGGAGCAGACGAGGAGCAGCCAGGGCGGCAGGAACTCGTGGTGGCTGGCCAGGAGCTCGGCGATGGTCCTGGGACTCCCCGAGGGGGACCGCTGCTCGCCCTCCCCCCAGCTGGCTGCCCTCGTCGATGGAGTCCACCAGCAGGAAGAGAGCCTGCGGAGGAGGCTTGGCACTCAGCAAGGGCAGGAGCACACACCTGAGGGAGAGAGAGAGAGAGAGAGTTAATTAAATTAGTATTAATTAACCTGCATCTCCATACCAGCATGCCCGTATCCATTTACCTCTGTGCTTGGTCATTTAGCCATTCTTTTATGGGACAACAGTTTTGTATACATATCAAAAAAAAACATTCTTTCCTACCACACAGAAAAACAAAACCAGACTTTGATTATTGCCACTTTCAAATTACCTCACCCTTATGTTCCTTGCCAATATTCATGTCCGCCTAATATTCTAACGTAATGTAACCTAGATGCTTAGCAACAGCCTGGGGGAGAACAGAGCAGCAGTAATTGAATGAACATTGCACTCGGCATCAGCGGGCGTGTTTAGCTGACAGTGAACCACACCAACCCACTTCAGAGCTGTCCCCCTAACGGTCCTTAAATCTGGAGGGTTTATGTGACATATCAACTCACAAATCACTTAAGTATGCCAGACAACGGAAGCGGAACAGGACAGCCGCTGGATCTAGGGCAGCTCATTGGCCCACTGTGTGTGCTCCTCATGTGAAGCCTATGGTTCACTGCCCCGTCTTTCTTGTTCGGTTCGTGTTTGTTCTGGCAGGACTTCAGTCCTTGTCTTCGGGGGCCTCAGCGTCTCTCTCTCTCTCTCTCTTTCTCTGTCTTTCTCTCAGGATGCCAGTCCTAGCATTCAGACATATTTTGCAGTTTGTGAATTCCCGCGACCACAACTGAGGCGGCCCTTTGGGTTTGCGCGTGTTCCCGCCGATTCCCCGAATTAGACACGGTTACGAGGGTACGGATTTAGATCATCGGCATGCCTCTTAAATACAGCCCAACGTCTCGCCCCCAAAACCCACCTCCACATATCTCAATTTCTGTCAATAAAAGGGGAAGATCTGACAGGGAGAGAAAGAGAAAGAGAGAGAAAGAGAGAGAGAGAGAGAGAGAGTTTTAGTGTTTGGATGGAAAGACAGGCCATTTGATTGACAGCTATCTCATTCTGAGAGATTCCAAGCAGGCCAGACAGAATTCCCAGGCATTTAGTAGATTGGGGAGGAAGTGGGTGAGATGGGAGAGAGAGAGAGAGAGAGAGAGAGAGAGAGAGAGAGAGGATTCACCGCAACACAATATACAGTCAAGACCTTAAAGGCCTTCTCTTTTCTCTCTATTTCCAGTTTGTTGAAGTGGATGTCCCTATGACACGTACCCCACCACACAGCTCATGAGTTATGGGAAGGCCATTAGCGATTATGCCTATATGTGTGTGGGCCTATAAACATTGTTTACAGCGGCTGCAAGTCTCTTAACACTGCCAGCAGGGTGATCCTAAATTACCCACGTTACCAAGAAGATTGAGCTTAACCTCCACAAATTCTCAATGAGCACACCCATTTACTGCTGCACTGTTTCGAACCAGTGTGATTAAGGTAGTACTTAGCTCATTCACCAACAGCCCTGCTGGCTGGCTGGCTGGCTCTCACACACACACACACACACACACACACACACACACACACACACACACACACACACACACACACACACACACACACACACACACACACACACACTTAAAAAAAAAAAAAAAAAAAACACACACACAAACAAAACCAAATGAGGAACGAAGGAACGAAGGAACGAAGGAACTCTTCTTCTAAAAACAAATTAGACAGAAATGTTCTCAAGTTGGGGTTGAAGCAGGTTTTGGAGGGAGCTGAGATGAGGGAAGAAGGGTTGATCAGGGTAAGGGTGCTTTGGATGGTGCTGGAGATGTAACGCATTTCGCTACCGGTGACTGCAGATATCAATTGTTTGGAAGTTCTTTCATAAAACAGACCGTCGTTGTGATACAATAAACGTGCAGCGACGGTGAGTTGTGGACGGATTTATTTTCATTGATACCACACACACACACACACACACCTCACGCACAACCCCCACACATTTCTGAAAGGATGTAGCCTACTCGTGCCACCCCTAGATGCCACTGGCAGATCGTTCCAGAAAAGGCCTTGGGGTCTGGGCGACGCGGCTGCGTTTGGCCCTCATTCCCCACATGGCAGGTGCCAATGATGGCACAGAGGGCTAGTAACAGCTAGGAAGTGCGACCTCCCGTCTGAAGACCAACTGTATAGCTGCTCCAGCAAACGTGTGATAGAGGACACAGCGAGGGCAAATTACAATTGCGGCGGGTGGAATAGGGCTGCTGGGGGCAGGGGGGCAGGGGGGCAAGGTTTGCCTGCCACCCTCACCATCTGCCGCAGAGTGGTCCCAATCTTTAGCAGCCGAACGGGATCGTGTGAAACGCACTTCGCAGAGAAGGTTAGTGAAGACGTCTACCACTCGACAGGCGAGCGCCGGGCAACGTGCCCACGTTTAACAAATTCGCTGAGCTGGATTTATTGAGCGGGGCACCAGGCCTGAAATCTTCCCATCATGCAACAGCATAGCAAGGCCCTGGCGGCCATCCAGCACACATGTCCAGCAATGACACGGCTCTGTGACTGGGGGGGGGGGGGGGGCAGAGCACCAGGTGAGGGGAAAGGCTGTGGAGGACATTAGAAAAAAAAAAAAAAAAAACACAATACAGACCAATCTGCCACACATATTAGCATAACGGAGAGGGATTTACCACTACCTGCACAGAAGCCAAAACACTATTCCTAAAAAAAACAGAGGACTGGATCCAAAGGCTTGATAAAACCATGGGACCAAAATGACACCATTATGGTAATTAGAATAATACAGGTATTGTTGGCTATGAGCTTACATGCATGTTCAAAAGTATGCAAGTACTCAGTGCAAACCAAAAAAAGAAGGCAAGTTGTATATCAGATAAAAAAAATAAATAAAAAAAAGACTGCCTTGGTGCCATGTCAGCTTTGAAGAGCAGTACAAATGTTTCAAGCGAAGCGGACGATGAAGCATCGGGAGAGATGTTGCTTTCAGGCATCTAACAGAAATCACTTCACCACAAAGACAGCAGAAAGAAAACACTGGTGCCGGGGAACACAGAGAGTTCAGAAGCCGTGTTGAAAAAGTCCACAAGCCCCTGCAAGTTTAGAGCCTTTCTGACATTGCAGTTTATCAAGATCTCTCCTCGCAACATAACTGTACAGCCAACATTTCAAATCTCTTTAGGGTCTGTGCTCTCCTTCTTTCTCTCCATCCCTCTGTACCTCTCTCTCTTCATCTCTTCATCTTTCTGTACCTCTCTCTCTCAGTCTCTCACTTCATCTCTCTGTACTTCTCGCTCTCTCTCAGTCGCTCTCTCTCAGTCTCTCTCTCTCTCTCTTCATCTCTCTGTACCTCTCTCTCTCAGTCTCTCACTTCATCTCTCTGTACCTCTCGCTCTCTCTGTCTCTCTCTTCATCTCTCTCTCTCAAGTCTCTCTCTTAGTCTCTCTCTTCATCTCTCTGTACCTCTCTCTCTCTCTCTCTCTCTCTTCATCTCTGTACCTCTCTCTCTGTCTCTCTCTTCATCTCTCTGTACCTCTCTCTCTCTCAGTCTCTCTCTTCATCTCTCTGTACCTCTCTCTCTCTCTCTCTCTGTCTCTCTCTCTCTCTCTCTCTCAGAGGGCAGTAACAGCAGGGTGAAATAGATGGTCTGTGTAGTCTGTGTCTTATGACTTGACTAGTGATGGAACAACACCGTAGAGGGCGCTTTGGAAATCAACCATTTCCTCAATTTAATTAATGTGAGCCCGTTGTAATGGCGAGACTCGGAGAAAAGAAAGCTTTTTATTCATGAGTAATGGATTTAATTATAGCTTCCCCCCCCCCACCACCACCCCCACCCCCCAACCCGCATATTTAAACTTTAACAATTCACTCATTCCAGAGAGTAGGCATCTGGGGGACATGCTGGAGAAATGGACTCAAGAGTTCCAGGCCAACCCAAAGATTGGAGCCATTATGAGAACAACAGGAAGTTGTTGTTGAGTGATGGCGTACAGCTAGAGAGGCCGCCCTGAGGGAACTGCAAACCAACCTCCCGTCGTGGGCACCGGGACTCGCTCGGTGATATCTACCACCTACACACACACCCCCACACACACACACACACACACACACACCTCCCCTCGCTTCTCAGAGCTCACTCGCTTGGTGATATCTACCACCTACACACACACACACCCACACACACACACACACACACACAACACTCCCCTCGCTTCTCAGAGCTCACTCGCTCGCTGATCTCACACCTTTTGTGAATTACCAAAACTTTCTGTCAATGCATCATACCGCTCTGAAATACCAACACAGACACACACACACACACACACACACACACAGCACACACAGACACACACACGCCGCACGCACGCACACACACACACACACAGACACAGACACACACCACACAAACACAGACACACAGACACACACACACACACACACAGACACACACACACACACACACACACACTCCCCTCGCTTCTCAGAGCTCACTCTCTCGCTGATCTCCACCTTTTGTGAATTACCAAAACTCTTCTGTCAATGCATCATACGCTCTGAAATACCAACACAGACACACACGCACACACACACACACACACACACACACACACACACACCTACACACACACACACACGCACACACACACACACGCACACACAGACAGACACAGCACACACACACACACACACACAGACAGACACAGACACAGAGAACAACAGGAGCCTTGCACACTAATGAAAACTACTACTACAGAAATGGATGCCTGAGCCATGGGGGGTCAGTTGTGTCTTTCTGCCTATCAAAACCAGACCATTCCACAAGACATCCAGCACTGTTCATCCAAGACATCCAGCACAATACTTTCCTCTGCACTTCATTCATCACAGTAGTACCATCCAGCCCGTCTCTTCTATACTATATATCTATACTTTTTTGTCTTAAGACCGCTGCTGTACGACAAGGACATTGGAGTGGTAATGTCCAGCCCCATGGTGACCAGTACAGACCGGACTCCGCATCCACATATGTGTGTGAGAGAAGCTGAGAAAAACAAAAGTATTAGTTCAGCCCACACATTCACTCACTCTCTCTCTCTTTCCTTCTCACTTTCTCTCCCGCTCTCGGGGGCCCGGGCTCCTGCCAATGCAAACCGACGTGGACGAGGCTGGCTCCACACTGCTGAGTCATCGTTGCAGCCTCTCTCTCTCTCTTTCTGGCGCGTCACAGTAGTCGCACTGGTCCTAACAGCAGCAGCAGCCTTTGAAATGTGGACTAATCTGCTGCATCTTCTGCAGCCCTGCACCCAGGAAAGGAGGCCTGGCACTTTTCATCCTCCATTAGTGTCCTCACCCTTGCCTCTCTCTCTCTCTCTCTCTCTCTCTCTCTCTCTCTTCTCTCTCTTCTTCTCTCTTCTCTTCTCTCTCTTCTCTCTCTCTCTCTCTCTCTTCTCTCTCTCTCTCTCTCTCTCTCTCTTCTCTCTCTCTCTCTCTCTCTCTCTCTCCTCTCTCTCTCTCTTCTCTCTCTCTCTCTCTCTCTCTCTCTCTCTCTCTCTCTCTCTCTCTCTTCTTCGCCTCAAGCAAAGAAAAAGGGAGGGAGAGAGGGATAGAGAGAGAGAGAAACACTTACTGTGCTCATTCTTTCTTTCCCCCAATGGGTTCTGCCTTGTCTTCCTCCACTGTCTCATCGCTCTCTTGTTCCATTAGAAAGACCCAGACCACTGATCAGCACACACGTATATCCCATGTGGGGAACCATGCGAGTGGGAGGAATGGTGGAAAGAAAGGCAAGAGAGAGTGGAGGAGGAGAGAGAGAGAGAGAGAGAGAGAGAGGAAGAGAGAGAGAGAGAGAGAGAGAGAGGAGGAGGAGGAGGAAAACACTGTTTTGTGGGAAAACTTGCTAAAGTAGTGAGGAGATTTTTCATGTATTCACGATTTCCATTCCGTGAGTGTTTAGCAGGAGGTGTTTTCAAGACGGAGAGAACGAGGGCTGAGAGAAAGAGAGAGAGAGAAAGAGAGAGAGAAAACGAGGACTGAGAGAGAGAGAGAAAGAGAGAGAACGAGGGCTGAGAGAGAGAGAGAAGAGAGACGCACCGAGAGAGAGCAGATGGCATTGAGCATTCTCCAGATGCCAGACACATTCTTTCTCTGGACCTTGATCACAGTGATGGTTAATTAGGTTACGCCCAATCGCTCGCCATAAAGCTGCTGTGAATGTTAATCCACTTGCGAGGCCTTTTTTGCTTCGGTCTCCCTTTTTTTTTTACTTTAACAGAGGGAAGGCCTCTCTTATTCAGACAGCTTTTTAACAAAAAGCTAGCCAGCTACTTCAACAGCTTAAGCAGAAGTTCATTATCGATTTGGCCCGCATGGCTGAGTTGCGCCGATGCCATCTGACAGCTTCAGTTCGATGGGACAGAAGACGACAAAGGCCTAACCTACACACAGTTAATTAGAAGCAGAATTAAACATAGAAATCTTCAAAGCAGCCTGACACCCCCAAAGTACAAATGGCAGACTTGCAATTACGTGCCAATAACAGCCCACATAGCCAGTAGCATTATGGCTACATTCTGAGGGAATAGAAATGGGGCTGAAAGCTTACCACTTTTTAGTTCCAAAAAGTACTTCAGCCCCCTCTCGACCCCCCTCACACACACAAACAAACACCCCCACAAAAATTAAAGACAGAGAGACAGAAACCTCATACAAACACACACATACACACCTAAGCCTAATGCAACCTGCTTTCTCAGCAAAAAGCCTTGGTCTCATGCTGGCCAGACTGAGCACATGACCTGCTCTGCTCTGCTCTGCTCTGCTCTGCTCACCTCCCCCCACCTGTTTGCCCTCGTGCCTTTGTCTGTCTGAAAGGTAAAGAGGTGGAGTGGAGCAGAGCAGAGCAGGCTAGGCTGTGTATGATAGCTTCAATATGACAAGGCCAAATTAATGTTAGCCCACTATCGAAACAGTCAAAACAATTTCTGAGCAATGTCATGTGCCGCCGCCCCCCACCACCCACACACACAGACACACACACACACACACACACACACACACACACACACACACACACACAGACACAGACACAGACACAGACACAGAGAGAGAGAGAGAGGGAGACTCACAAAAGAAGCTGAAAGTTGTTTTAGTTTCTGACACAGGAAAATACAAAGAAGGAAAAAAGGAAATAGGTTCAAGGCCTCATGCAATATGTAGGCAACAGCCTTGTCGGTTTTATCCAAATAGGAAAAAAAAAAAAAAAAAAAAGAGTGCTCTGTTGTATAGCCAACCAGAAAAGGCCATGGGACTGTTGAAAAGACGTTAAAAGGAGAATAGCACATCAGCTGGTGACACAGAAGGACACAAAGGGGACAGGGTGAGGACCCACCACATATAAAAGTGACAAAGGGCCCGTGCTTAGCCAGGGTTAACGAACGTCCAAACGGCCTATTGCCTACAACAAACATGCTTGTTTGCATATTGCTCTACAAAGGAATTCAGCCCACATGCACTGCATTGCAGGCAAAGTTTGAAGAAAGGGTCAAGGATATAGTATCGCCGGCTACATTTTCACCAAAAAAAAACAGAACATTGCCATTTAGGTTTATCCAATCGCATCCTGCAGGAATTCACCAAATAAATTGGACATTTACGCAGTTAAGCCTACAGCCACACTGAGTTTTGTAATGACGAGACCAAAACATTCTCGGTTCACGTCAGCAAAGTTTTTTTTGGACCGCGACCCAGCTGCAGATGAGCGGATAAAATCATCGTGCAAACTGGAGACACAAAAAAAAAGAAATCAAAAGAAGAAGAAGAAGAAGAAGAAGAAGAAATGCTCCGGTTTACAAAATAGAGCCTCCTCCTCCTCCTCCACAACAGCAGCAGCAGCAGCCGGACACATTTGTTGTCCTCCGAGCAGAAGCATGAACAGAACTCGACACGTTGGCATCAATTCAGATCTCCTGCATTCCATCTCTGAGGCTTGATAGCATCTGCAGCACCACAGGGCTTCTGTATGTGTGCCCTCCGGCACCAGCGAGAGGCTTCACGTGTGAGAAGGAGGCGATAAAAGTGCTCGGGAAAAGTGCAGATTTCTCCTCCCCAGAGCAACAAGAGACAATGATCTTGATGCGATGGCCCGCCCCGGGGCCCGTCTGCTGTCTCGAACGCTCCTCCCGCTGAGGTCCTTGCCATCAGCCTCTAGAGATAACCTGTTTGGCAAAGCCGGGCTGTTGGACTGGTTTGTAAAAACAAGCGTTTGTTGATTTACACGTGCACAGACGGAGTCCTAGACCTTTCTCCCTCTCCCTCTCTCCCTCCCTCTCTGCAGTTTTCCACAGAGACCCTTATCTACAGGTTTCACACACTGCTTTCCACACACGCAGTGAGCACCATTATTTCTGATTGGCGGTGAGAGTGATTTCCTCCAAAAAGACTTTCATGGGCTGAGGTGTGAAGACACTGAAATAAATCAATAACTCTGTTGACCGTTTAGAAAATGATTTACCTTACTGAACGTTTGACCTACTTTTCGCCATGCCTGAGTGTGCTGTGAGTGTGTGTGTTGTGTGTGAGTGTCCTGTGATGTGAAATGGCGCTTAAGCGTCAGCAGATGGCCAGACAGAGGCCGTGTGTTTCAGCACTGCATTCCTGCCTCCCAGTGCAGCAGACCCCGACTGCCCCTGACTCAGGCCCCAAACAAGTCATGCAAGCAACCACACACACACACACACACACACACACACACACACACACACACGTGTACCCGCCACCCCAGAGAAAGCGAAAGCCCTTTAAAGCTCTTACCCACAAAAGAATATATATATTTGTTCACACTCAACTTCCAGCTTTGATCATGCTATGCAGGATGTTGATCCCCCACGAGGGTAGAGCTACTCTGTGCGTCTCAGTCTGACTGTCTGTCTGTCTGTCTGTCGGTCTATGCAGAGGAGGGAGATTAAAAAAAAGACAAAACAAAACACCTGAAATCTCAACGCCACTCAAAATAACTGACCTTTCTCTTCCCAGAGACCCACTGGGGAGAGTTCCCAGCATGTCACACAGCAGGGAAACATCAACAAAAAATTCCAGCCCTGCAGGGTATGAGTGAAAGGAGGGGGAAGTATGTGTATGTGTGTGTGTGTGTGGGTGTGTGTGTGGGGTGTGTGGTGTGTGTGTGTGGTGTTGAGTGTGTGTGTGTGTGTGTAAGTGTGTGTGTGTGTGTAAAGTGTGTGTGTGTGTGTGTTGTGTGTGAGTGTTTGTGTGTGTGAGTGTGTGTGTGTGAGTGTTTGTGTGTGTGAGTGTGTGTGTGTGTGTGTGTGTATCTGGGGTAGTGTAAAACAACACAGAGGTGGGGTTGAGGGTGTTTACTCCTGGCCTAAAGGTTTGGCACACATCACCTACCTCTTGAACGCCTCAGTGGGGTTGCGCTCGCACTCCCCCGGCTGCAGGGCGCTCTGCACTGCCGTGGGTCGCGCACCTTCTCCTCGTAGCCCGGGCCAGGCCCCGCCGGGCAGGATCTGGGCCACCACGGCCGTCGGATGAAGCCGCTGACGGGCACAGGGTGTCCGAGTCCGTCCCGCCTAGTCCGGCAGAGAGTGGGTAGGCCAGGCCCTCTGCCTGGTGGAGCCCCCGGTGGAGGCCCTGGGCGGAGCTGGGCCACAGCAGCTCCGTGCACAGGGCCGTCTTGCCGCTGCCCGGCCCCCACCAGCAGTACCCCAGGACGCCCCCTTCCCGAGCCAGCTGCAGCGCCGCTGATGGTGCCGCTTGGGTTGGGGGGGCCACCGGCGGGGGGACAGCCTGCTTGCTGGGAGTGCTGGTCACATTACCGAGGCCGTTAGTCTTTTCCTGGAGGCAATGCTGGATCTTGTGGAAGACCCACTCCCTGCAGTAAAAGCGCTTCCCCTGCAGCAAACTGGTTTGTGCCATTGTGAGATAGCTACTGCTGTTCAGGCTATTCCTCATAAGGGTCGTTTTGCCCTCCACATTTCTAACCCCGGGGAAGCCAGCTGCAAGCACAGGTATCCATTTCGTTGGCTCCACATGTGTCTTCCAAGTCGACTGCCGCTGTCCTTAGTGTTCTGAATACGAGTGAGTGTTGTGGTTGTTGCAGCCTTTCCTACGGAATCAAACGAGGCTGCACAGAAACTCAGTCGATGCTGGAGCTGGTGCTGGATTTTCGCAGCAGCAAGGAGTCACTGTTGGGGCTTAAACCCTGGATTTTCCACCAACTTTTTCCATGGCTCTTTCCGTGGCTCTACTGCGATCTCGGTGTGTATCCAAGTTTGTGTCTTTGACATAGCGCACGACATAACAGGAAAACTCGCTCTTAGAGCATCCCTGCATAAATCGTCCCTTTAAATCGCGTGGGCTAAACTGGACCAGCCCCGGAGGTCCGTGATTTGTTTCCGTTGATGCGTCGCAGCTGTATGCAAGAGTGGCGATATTGTTTCCATTACATTAACTGATGAAAGTCTGCCAACGGCGTCCATCTCTCCAATAACATGGCCCATTGTATGTCTTTCCTGAAACAGAATATAAACCCAATGTCAAAAACAACACAGGCTACATTTTCCGAGCCTAACATGTGGACAGTGATCTGTCCTCGCAATAGCTTATAGCCGATCTTTCAACCATCTAACTTAACCTATCTATCCAACCGTCTGCGCTTTTCTAAATGGCATCAAACTGTTTCCCCTAAACAGCATTTAGTCCTTGGCAGTAGTTAGCATAGTTTTTTTTTCGATCCTCTGATCCCCTTTCCTTCCTTAGTGGATCTCCATCGCAAACAGTCCCCATCCGACCAGTGCGGAGCAAAGGCAAACCTCCAAATGCGATGACCCCTTCCTCCGCCTACAGGGTCATTGGTGCCCTCCACTTCTCCAAGCCATACTGAATGAATGTATCGAATAACTAAAAACCACTGCAGCAAAACAGCTTACAAAACTGCAAAGTGCTGGCAGCTTTCAAAAACACGTGTTGTGTTGTCACTTATGACCAAACGTTTAAAAATTACCGAATAAATTCCTGCTCGGTCTCAGAAAAGCGACAGCGAAAGAAAACAAACGACAAAAGAGGCAAGAGTTTTTTTCTAAAACCATTAGGACTATTTGACCGGGAAACCTTAGAGGTAGACTGGGCATAACCTAACGTTAGCCCCCATCCATGCTCCATAGGGATAATGTTAAATGCGTCCAAGACTACACTGTTACCTATCAGATTATCAAAAGAAAAAAAATGCCACGATCTTTACATGACAAAAAACCTCACCCCCTTTCAGACAGGGTCGAGGCTTTCATCGCATTTGGACAAAACATCATCCAAGAGGTTGCTAATGACTCAAACAACAGAGATAGCCTACCTTGTCGGTAATAATAGACGACAGTGCTTATAACTTCAGTCAAATACGGAACGCTGGAGGTTTTTTTTCAAGCTGTTGTGTGGATCAAATGTCTAATAGCCTACACAGCTTCTAACCTCCTGCCGGTGGACTAGTCCTGTTCGATGCTTCAGACCTTTGTCTCTTCAATCCGTGTAGACCACATAGAAAGCAATCGTTGATTTGCTAATATCTAGTTATTCCCAAAACTGATCTCCTTTTTACATTTTCTCTCCGTTAAGCCGTGTCTTTGCATTTCTTTCTTTCAGCGAGGGCTCCTCCTGCCATCCAACGCAGCCCGACACTCAAAGCTTCTCTCCGCCTCCAAACATTCTGAAATGTTGCATTTGCATACAGAGCACACTCCCGCAATACCTCACGGGAGTTGAAGTCTTACGACAGACGCCATTATCACTCATTTTGATTGCAGAGTTTTCGCTGTTTATAACTGTTTATAATTCGTTTTTCTATCACGCTTCAAATGTGTTTTCATGATCTTGGTTTTAGCAGACAAATAGTACTCTACTGTTCTTATCTAGTAGGTTATAATTCTGAACTTCATTTAGAGAACTTCTCCTGGAGACAAGCTCGAGTTATAGGGTGCTTATGCCACAGTCATACTAGGCCTACTATATATCTATTTTTATGTATTATCCTTGCTGTGAATATATTAACAACAAAAATTAACTGGTACCAGGATTGATGAGCCAATGTTCAGCATCAGATTATGGAGATTTTCAAATTATTTGTATTAATAAATAATTTTAAACATTGTTAATAGCTTTTGTCAGATACATTGTTCAGTTGAATTCCCTCCTAGTTCTACTTCATCTATGACAGCAGGTCACCCCCTATAGTGAAGTATTCTCAGTGCTATGATGGTTGGATAGCCTACTCCGTATGGCGCTGCAGCCTAATTCATCTCTATGCATGGCTATGATGGATTGGTGGCGCCTTCACTGAGCCCAGCCTTTGGTTACTGATGGTCACCTTTCATGGCTTTGTCCATGACACTGTCAGATTTTTATGAGTCTACTGTTAACTTCTGCCTGTACAGAATTTCAGCATGGCTTGTCATCAAGTGACAACTCTTTCCTCTGTATGTGTCAGTGTCATGTCAGGATTTCTAAAGGCCCAGGTAATCTGTGATCTTTAGTGTCAAGCATTCAGGGAATTTCATCAACAAAACATGGCTGGATCTGTGCAAAGGTATCCATACCCATTCTCTGTGACAATTGTAGTGAACATTGCCTGCATGACCAGCCTGGCATGACAGTAACATATCTTTTTGCATCATTCGTGTCAATACTGATTGAATTACAAAGTTACAACAACACACTGCATTGGTAAATCAAATATTAATAAAAATCAATAATCAAAGGAACCATTCACCAATACAACAGATACAAGTGAGCGGATCCAAGGAGTTCAGATGATTGTAGCAATTTTCTCTTCACTCCGCTAAATGCCATTTGCTAAATTGCAGCTCCAGAAACAGACTCCAGGGATCATTATAGGGCAGGGTAATCATTGCTCTCTGCATGATGCCTATACATTCAATTTGGCACCCACACACCTACATATGTAGCCTGTCCACTTTAGATTGATGCCATCTCATTTCAGTGGATTTTGACAGGCTTCTGTTTTGTGGAGGAAGGGCATTTTCTGTCCAGCAGCATGGCCAATTTTGAGATGGAGAGGAATGAATGTAGTGCTGGCAACGTTTGTGAAGCTCACCTTATAAAGTGACTACACTTTTGGATATCTACCAGTGTGTTATGCACAGAAGTTTAAGCCACGGTTCACTTTTAAACCAGTTCTTGTCTTGTCTTTTACTCCCCTGGTATAGGCTGTGTGTCAGTCTGTGAAACACATACTGTATTTCCAAGCCTTCAGGGGTACTTATGTGGGTTAATAGGGAACTGCTGGCACCCTGTACCACTTTACTCCTGCTGGCTATACCTGGTAGAAATTAAGGAAAGAAGGTGACCTTCACATTGCTGTTGTGCTCTTTTATGTATTGCTGGTTCTAATGAGCTCATGGCTGAGCTGTTCTGTACTGAATTTTTAAAGACGCATTTAAAAGGATGTAATGTTGCTAAAATGCTGACTACATTAACTGTCCAAGTATTCATGAAAAATGTTATTTAAAGCATTATTGAAATGCATAGCAGCGAAGAGAATAACTGTAGACTGTAGTTTGGTTTGTTTAGCATATCTTTGTGTGATGTGCTGAACAAGCCACTGATTTTGCTAATCTGCCAGGGAAAAAAGGTCCTTCAACTCCTATTATGTTATGCCAGGAATAAATGAAGTTGTCAGTGGTTCAGGCACATAAAAAAAGGGAGAAAATAGAAAATGATCCTACCATCCTGCCCTCAGTATTTGCACAATCTCTGAATAAAACATGATTAACAGTCGCAAATCTCTGCAGTAGGTGAGTGTTTGCATGATAATTAGCGATCCCACGGTTTTGCTGATTTGATGCACCTTGAGAAAAAGTGCTGGTTGGCAACCAGGATAACAAGAGGCTTTGGCAATGCTGGACAAATACTGTAGTGCTCGTCATCGTTCCAAGTGAAAAAGTCAGTCAAATTTAAATATGTTAATTTTTTTTTTTATGATATGGAACAGTGTGTTAATTATCGTGCCTTTCATATACAGTGACATATACTTTATATATGACCTACCTTGCATGTTGAAGGGGTAATATGCCATTGTATTATAAAATATGCAAGCTCTTTACCACAGATTTATCATTCAAGTATTGTATAAGTGTGATCTTTTTTACAGACCTTTTCCACATGGGGTGTAATCTTATTAAATGAACTAATTCTATAATGAAAAATAATGTCATTATGAAAATAGTTCTGAAAATCTTCTGCACCCAGACGCTGAGTTGAATGTCTGTACGGGTGACTCACTGTCTCACCCGTAGCCACAGCCACTACCTGATTGGCACTACGGTCGTGACGAATTCTCTCTGTCTCGGGCACGAGTGAAGTTCAACTCTGGTATAGCTCTCTGTATTCTCAGTAATCTGTGTGAAGTGGCCCGCCAGGAGCAGACGTACCGTCATGTGTCAGGAGATCAAGAGAGGAAGGAGGAGGGCGCTGAGGGGCAGAGGAATGGAGGGAATGAGGGAGGAAGGTAGAGAGAGAGAGAGAGAGAGAGAGAGAGAGAGAGAGAGAGAGAAGAGAGAGAGAGAAACAGAGAGATCAAGAGAGGATGCAGAGCAGGACAAAGAGTGTGAGAGAGACGGGAGAAAAAAGACATCAAGGGGGGCACAGAAAGTGAGTGGGAGCAAGACTGAGGGTGAAGGAGCTTAGAATAGAGAGGGCCTCTGCACACCTCATCCTTCAGACTGGGAAGAACATCTTAAAGGTGCAATGGACTGAATTACCTTTTAACAATAAAAGTCCCATCATCTTTTTTTACAGGAAATGACTTGCATTAAACCCTCCCTTTAGATGGACTGAATCGTCTTGTGAATGCGTACACACAACTGACAGACAACTGTTCATGAGTCTGAAACAAAGGGATTTATGTTTCTGGGTGCTTACTGAGTGTCTCTCGTTCAACGCACTTCCTGTATTCTGCACGATTGCATGATTCTCCCATTGCACGATTACTGTAATAAAACAACTCCACCATCCCACCCTGCGGTGTGCATTACCAACACCACCTGACTACCGTGGGCCAGAGACGGTGGCTGTGACCTAGCCATCATAGCCAAGGATGGAGGGGCAAGGGATGACCTAGTTCTGCAATTGTAATTAAACAGAGGTTATCTGATGCAGTCCCAAAAAAAATTCTAATGATGATTAACACATCACTAATGACTCAATAACAGCAAGGAGATGCTGGTTCTTGCAGAGTAAGAAGCAGCAGGAGACAGAGCTGAAATGTAATAAATTGTCTTTATTATGGTAATCACGTGCGGTGTTAGGTCGGGTCTCCTTGCACAAACGTCTCACTAGAGAATCACTGGATCGTCTAGAATAACAGTAAAACTATCACCTGCAAAATAAATCTCCGACCCAGAATAGTTCAGATATTATGTTAAATATGTAAGAGATGTCGATGCCACGTAGATTGTAAAATAACACAAATTTTGCTCACATATGATGTAGTTTTAAAAAAGCATTGCAAGATGGAGTCTGTCTATGCCTTGGCTCCGACTTGACTGAATTGTGATTTATTGCACTTGGTGCTGTGATCTGTTTCAGCACAGTCTTTCTCTGCGAGTGTTGGCCGTCCAGCAGACTGTAACTAACAACATCTATCTGAAATATTCATATCCCTGGTGTTTGTGTGTACGTGCACGTGTGTGTGTGTGTGTGTGTGTGTGTGTGTGTGTGTGTGCGTGCATGTGTGGGTGTGTGTGTGTGAGAGAGAGAGGGAGGGAGGGGGAGAGAGAGAGCGAGAGAGAGAGAGTTTGTGTGTCACTTCTGTTAGTGGAAAACTGGCAGAGACATCAGGCCAACATGTGTGATGCATTATGAGCGAGAGAGATCTCTCCAACCTCCTGCTTCAAGTGCATTTTTCCCACCACGTCCGTTCCTCAGGCTGTGCTTTAGACTGACTATGAGGGGCTAACCCAGCTTAATGCTCTAATCCATATTGCAATTTGCTCTTCAATTTGCTCCTGATGCGATTCAATGTATTGCATCTAAAGTTTATGAATGAAATGTGTTTGATATCTGGAGTGTTATTGAATGCACAAGCATTCACCTTATCATGCGTGGAAAAGACCAACTGCACTGTAGTTTTTTCATGCATTTATTTACCAGAAACACTGTTTTAGAATTCCCCTAGCGTCCTACAGAAACACAAGCATCATGTATTACCCGTTTCAACACATACTCATAAATAACATTCACCTACCCCATTCCAACATGTATTTATTTCAAACGCTGCAGCAACCCAATCTGGAATTAAAGAGTGGTTTGTGTTGGCATGAAGCTAAGCTAGTTTGTCATAAACTACAGGGATTCTTGGAACGATTATTGAAGCTCGCGCTTTGCAACAAGCTAGTTGTATATTTATGAGTTCACCGAACTTAAATAATTCCATTCTAAAATAACAGAGAGCCGTATCAAAAGCTAGTATGTCATCCGCAGAAAACTAGGACATAGAAGCAGAATCATGGGCATTGTAAAACAATTCAGACCTAAATAATTGATTAAGGTTTCGATGAATCAAAGGACCACTGATAGGCCCCGGACTGCAAAAAGCTCATGAGGCATTTTTGATGTCTGCTTTCCCAAACGTCTTGAGGGACACTTTTATAAATAATGACTTTGTCATTGGCACTTATGCAAAAAAAAGACTACAGCCAAGCTTGCGCATTCAGAACTCTTCAGTATTACTTTCTTACCAAAGTTCTTGGCCATTTTCAGGTTCTGTGCCTGAGAGAGGCATTGTTCAATCCTCTGTTGTATCACCTCGTACACTCTTCAATGTCAAGGCTGCCATTGAAACACTTTGAAAAACTAGAATGGCACTTAGTAGAGTGCAGACCTCCACCAAGGCCCAACAGTCCCCGTGTCAACGTTAGTGAAAGCGAATCTAATGGCGTATCTTGCAGCAAAACCGAAACTAAATTTGTACAGGCACCCCATCAGTTGGATCCGCTCCAAAATGTAATGGGGTCTTCCTTAGCCCCTGCTACGTACACCTTCCCACCAAGTGTCATGAACATCAAGGCAGTCATTTGTGTGTAATCGTGCTAACAAACCAACCAACAAACAAAAGGAAAGGGGTGAAAACATAACCTCCTTGGTGGAGGTAATGAAGGCACCATACGGAGTAAATCGAGATCCAAGAGGGATGCCATCTTCATGTCAAACACATGGTTTACTGATAATGCCACAGTATCCCTGTTGTTTATATTGCAAGTCGGTTCACAAGCTTGCTGCTTGAATAAACTCAAAGGCCAGGGTGCGTACGGAATGTACCAACTTTGGCTCCAAAACTGGATGAGCCCATACAGCAATGTTTTTACACGCCACTATTTCGGGCAAACAAGATCAGTCGCCTATCTAAATGAATGTGAAGAGATCCGTAACTCCACATAGGATGGTCAAACAGACATTAAAAGCACACCAGGTGAATCTGCATTTAAATCTGACATACACTAAATGAAATTTTCACAAACTGTCCAAAAAAGACTTGGTCACTGCACATGCAGCACATTTTGTGGTGTGGCTATTACTATGATGACTGTGAAAGTAAACCTTCAAGGGAGGCGAAATGTCAGTTATGCCTTTTCCAACAATCAGATTGGTTGTTTATAATATAGGGCAGAATGTCCAGTTACGAATCTGTCATGTTTAGTGTTATGGGTAGGGATGGGTATCGTTTGGTTTTTATCCGATACCGGTACATAACCGATACTTTTAAAACGATACCGGTGCCTAAACGGTGCCGGAACCGATACTTTTATAAAAAATAAAAAAATGTTTACGATTGACGACATTTAAGAAAGGCTTTATTGCCAAATATATGAACTGTTTAAAGTAGATTATATATATAAATAAATACAAAACACCTTTTAACTTAAAACTTAAATAATATATGAACTGTTAACAAAAAGTTTAGACTATACTTAAATAAATACAAATAAATACAAAACACACACACACACTACAGCTTCAATACTTCAGCAATTCTTTTGTTCAATTCAATTTTTTTTCTTCAAATTGAACAATTTATTAACTGTTTAAAGTATATTATAAATATAAATACATACAAAACACTTGGCTTCAAACTTTTTAACTTCAAACTATGAACATTATATTAACTGTAAACAACAGTTTATAGTATACTTAAATAAATATAAATAAATACAAAAAACAGCTTCAAACTTCTTTTGCAAAAATATGAGCATATTTGCCTTTGGAGTCAAAAATGTATTATTTTGTTTGCATTTATTTCATGAAATTTCACCATTTTATGATTTGTTTATACCTATCTTTTCTATCTTGTTTATAGTTAATCTTGTTACTTGAACACACTGAGTACGAGAAAATGTGTACTGCCCCTTTAAGAGACTACCGTAGGTTAAGTATAGCTGTCATCTCCGTTTATTTTTCAGTCTTCGGTTGCTGATCTGCCGTTGACTCTTTGCCTTCTCTCCACTCTTTTCACGCAATTGTTTTGTTGCATTTGCTGCACGTCGCGATGTTTGAATATTTTGCTGCGAAATACAGCCACACTTTTGACCGTTTACCTTTCGGTATTTTCTCTGTTAAAAGGTTGATGGCTAGTTCTGTTTGTGCTTGCTCTGTGAAATGCTGCATGCTCTTCACTGTCATAAGACTGTTGCTATGAAAACACCAATGAGCGTGAGCGACACAGGACAAAGTTTACATTGGGAGCTGGGGCAGTTTTACATGTGCCCCGCGGAATCTGCCTAGCGACCGTGTTCAATTGGCTCAGGCACCGAAATGAAGCACCGAAATCTGCGTTGCATTTCGGTCCGGGTAGGTACCGGTTGTATTGGAACCGGTTCCATATTGGTACCGGTTCTCGGTACCCAACCCTAGTTATGGGCACCCTCATTCATTTTCCCCTCAGTGATTTGTCTCCACCCTTATAGTGTTTCTGTTGTCTCTGTATCTTTTCAGACAAATCATCTGCTTGAGGCAATGACTCATAAATAGAGAGGACTGTTTAAGAGTTGTCATCTTTTCAACAGGTATCAACAGTTGGCTCAGGAGACTACAAGCACACACCAGTCTTGGCAGAAGAGTGAAACTAAATGAAGAAAGACACTTATCCTAGCCATCAGCCTCAAAACGACTCGATGATGGAGAACGTACGCTCAATCAAAAGGAAATTGAAATAGGGCGGACATTTTACCAAATATGGTTAATTGTGGGTGGACCTGGCCAATTTTCAGTGCACTTTGAATGCTCTGGCTCCAAAAAGCACTTACTGTGCAGTCTCTGGCTCCAATTTTGCCAACATGGCCGACTAATTTTGGCTTCATTTTTTCAGAATGTACGAGCATGACTTATTTACAGTTGTTGACTCAAGCACAGCTACCTTGGGAAAATAACTGATAATGAGCATAGACATGGGTAAAATGGCCGCCCCTTGCATCCTTCCCAGGCTGCCTTCTCTCTCCCTCCCCTCCTCCTGACCTCCTGCTGGTGTCCTCCTGGCCGTAAGGTGACATGCTCCCGCGTTTAATGACGGGCTGAATCTGCTCCAAGCCTGTGTGTTTGCGCAGCTCGTAAAGTCAATTAGGCCCAGGGTCACAGGCTGTCTCCTTTTATAGTCTCGCTGGTCCGCTTCCTCCAGTGGCCCTAGTGGGATAAAGGGAGGAAGGACCCCACAATGCCAGGCCATTCCTCTGCGCCCATTAAGTATATGGAAGTGCAGGAGGGCATGGGAGGCAGGCAGGCCGACCGCATGTGTGAGTTCTCAGAAGCTCCACTGTAAGAGGCCAGTTCATTTGAGCGGTCATGCTGTTTGATCTGCTCCTGTCTGTGGGGTTTTTGGGGGAGTGCAGCAGCCCCAAGGCCAAACATGAGTGAGGAATCACGGGTGAATGTGTCACGGTGACCTTCTCCACAAATGGTGTCTTTATTTAAGAGGCCTGGCTTGCGCCCGAGTTTTCATGCATTCTACGATTAACCCCTTGTGGACTAACACTCACACAGGTCATGACAGGGCAAGTGAGCAGAGTGCAGAACACACATGTTGGCACACACGCACACACACACACACACACACACACACACACACACACACACACACACACACACACACACACACACACACACACACACACACACACACACACACACACACACATCCATACACACACACATACACACACACACACACACACACACACACACACACACACACACACACACACACACACACACACACACACACACACACACACACACACACACACACACACACACACACAGGCACACTCACAGACACACATGAACACACACACACACACACACACGTATACACGCTAGAAAACAGCACTACAAACCAGTAGGTTGAGTGGGAGGTTTGTAATAACAGCACACAGTAAACAACACATTATATAATTATGTTGTGTGGAAAATTACAATGCATTATATCTGTCAGGGACATGAAAATATAAATAGCAATTAAATGCTGTCTCACGTAACAACTAAACTTAGACGTAGAGTAAGGATTTTCAATTAGATTTCATTTTAAGTTTCATTCATCTTACAGTAAAAATGGCTCAAGCTATAGTGAACAAATTATACTCCTATAAAATAACTCCAAGTGGAGGCTATAGAGAATCCCCCAGACGATGGGGAATGCAGTGCCCTTATAGTGTGTACACAGAACACTCCAGTCTGCTGAGACTGCAGGTGCTAGATTGCGTCAGAGCAGATGTAAGTTATGTCTCCCTTCAGTACCATTCCCCAAGCCTTCCCACAGCGGCCCATTACACGACAGTACTGAGAATCAAGAACACTGGAGTCTTCTAGAGCCTTCCAGATGACGCCAGAGACGCGGGGATGGTAAAGCTCGTCATTCTCATCACTCAAGGGATACTTCCTTGTATCACCATCAACTGGATGTCTTAAGGAGCTGAGCCACAGTATAATAGGTTTATATTCAATTCAATTCAATTCAATTCAATTCAATTTTATTTATATAGCGCCATAACAATACAATTGTCTCTAGGCGCTTTACAGAGCCCAGAGCCTGAACGTCGTTTATATGCGACCATTAAAGATGTGTAACTTTTATATGTCTATATGTTTGACCATGGTGTGACTGTTATTTCACTTTTCTTTAGACCAAACAGCATATATCGTGAAGAGCTTTCTTTGTGAAGGAAAAGGTTTCTTAAAAAATGCTGATTGAAAAGTCAGAAGAGGCCAGTAAGGAGAGACGGACAAGACACTGGCACATCTTGGTTCAATTCTAAGCTAGGATTTTCCAAAAGAGTTCGAAAGATGGCCATGGGGGCGAGGCCATGTCCGAGCAGAACGGGATGAATCCCCTCAGGTCCTGCTGGAGCCTGTGTAGTCATTCTGTGCAGTCAACATGAGAATCGTGTTCATCTCTTAGAAATGA
>NC_045171.1:23196030-23198530 GCF_900700415.2 Clupea harengus | reverse complement strand
TTTCAACATCACAGCTGTAATATTACTCACAAAAAGCTCAAACTGGCTCAAAGACTTGGTCATCATTGGAGTAAGTGTGTAGCCATTTGCGCTGATAGATGATGACAAAGGTAGTCTCACTGGAGCAACACTTCAAAGTGGCATCCTGCTGAAACAGCAATCGTGCTGGTCGCTTACTGCCGGTAATAAATTAATGTTTTTGTCTTGAAGAGAGAGTGTCTTTGTCATATTTTGCATTAGCCGAAGTCTCAGGTGCTTTGTGTACAACGGTGTAAAATAGATCACTGTCCTTACTTTAGAGATAGGGCTGCTGCCAGTCATATTCAAAAGCAACGAAGAGAAAAAAGAATGAAATGCTGTTGTTGCCCTCGTAGACTATCAGTTGTTCTCCATCTAGCTGAAATTTGAGGAATAAATGTGACATTGTTATGATACAGCAGGACTACTTTTCAAAAGCACAATTTTTAAGCAATGAAACAAGCTGTCTCCTAAAACTATTTTTGACTTTCCCATCAAAACTAGATATGCTTCTGTGCTTAGATTTGTTTATACCCCGGGCAATCTAGCCCCCCCCCCCCCAAAAAAATGGGATGGGATGGGTAGAAGTCTATTAGAGTTATCTCCAGCCGATGTGAGACAGCCGACGTGAGACAGCGACGTGAGACAGCGATGTGAGACAGCGACGTGAGACAGCGACGTGAGACAGCCGATGTGAGACAGCCGACTTGAGACAACCGATGTGAGACAGCCGTAGTGAGACAGCCGTAGTGAGACAGCGACGTGAGACAGCGATGTGAGACAGCGACGTGAGACAGCCGAAGTGAGACAGCCGATGTGAGACACCTCCTTCAGAGGCAGTGTGGCATGCCGGCTACATTAAATATGATATAAGTCATCAAATCGGTTTGGCAGGTGGCTCCGGCCACACGGTGCCTGCAGTGTATGCTGGGAGAGTCAAATTGGCCCACTAATAGGACGAATCATGCATGTGTTGCATGATGGGAGCTAAGGACTGCTGCCAGAAACCGTTTGACAGGTGCAGCTCCCCCCCCCCCCCCCCCCCCCCACACACACCCCCAGGTTTCCTCCACTGTTGCCACGGTCACCGAGGAGCAAGCCCAGCTCAGAGTGGTGGTGCTCAGGCTCAGCCCTGCTCAGCCTCCTCTCAGCTCCGTCTCCCATCGTCAGGCCCTTTAAATCTGGCTCTGCAGCACTGCTGACAAGACAGACCCACTCGCCTCCCTCAGACAAGAGTCATTAGGTTTCTACTGATGGGTGAGGTGAGCTTGTGTGTGTGTGTATGGGAGAATGTCCCTCTATCTCTCTCTCTCTCTCTCTCTCTCTCTCTCTCTCTCACTCTGTGTGTGTATATGGGAGAATGTCCCTCTATCTCTCTCTCTCTCTCTCTCTCACTCTGTGTGTGTATATGGGAGAATGTCCCTCTATCTCTCTCTCTCTCTCTCTCTCTCACTCTGTGTGTGTGTATGTGTGTGTGTGAGAGACAGAGAAACAGAAGGGGAGAGAGAGAAAGTGTGTGTGTGTGAGAGAGACAGAGAGAGAGAGAGAGAGAATTTTTTTTTTTTTTGAATTTTATAAAAAAAACTTTTTATTAGGTAAACAGCATTGCAAACAGTGTTTTACACATTATTCAAAAGGAAACAAAACATCAAAAACAAAATCATCATCATCATCATCAACTGAGCACACAGCTTTTTCACAGCACCACTGTGCAACAAAAGTATCCAAGTCATTCATTGCTTTGTAGAAACAAAAACCGAGTGAGACTCTCGACATCAGCAGATTCCTTAAAACAGGTACCACATGACAAAAATGAAACAAGGCTCAAATTCTCCCAACACATGGGCAAACAATAATTCATCATTTAGCACAGGGCAACATTTAATTTATTCAGTTTTAAAAAAGTCGTACAAAATAAATCGCTAACACCATTTAAATGTAGAGAGCCACACTTGATGGTGTTACACATACTGAAAAAACTAAGTAGACTTTATTTTTCCACGCAACTTTTTTCTCAACTTGCTCATTATTTTCCGGAGACGAAACACCGCCGTATCCTCGAACACACCCTCCCTTATCCACCAGGCAGCGTCGCTAATAAACTGCGAGCAGTCTGGAAAATGCAGTTCAACCTCCACGTTCCGCATCCCCTTCGTGACATGTAGGAAAGTATTAATGCTATCTGCAGTATATGTCCTATCTTCGCTGGAGAGCTTTACATCTCCCTGCGAACAATCGGACCAGTTTGAATCCATGGATTCGCAATCGCTATCATTTGTGTGTTCATCTTTCTTTATTTTAGTCACGTTAATCTCCGGGCCCATTTTTCTCTTCACCGGGGCTTTGAAAACTGGGTCTATGTCGATAGCCTCCACCACATCCACTGACGTTTGAGGGACTGTCAGTGTCTGTATTGAAGGCCCCTTTTATTTCCAGGTTCACATGATCCAGCCGCAGCTAGCTCTTCTGCGACAAAGATAGC
>NC_045171.1:23166030-23191030 GCF_900700415.2 Clupea harengus | reverse complement strand
CACACACACACACACACACACACACACACACACACACACACACACACACACACACACACACACACACACAGTATGAACACCCTCCATAGGGCATCTCCATGCTGAGGTGACAAGTGGTGTGGAGAGATGGAGATGGAGTCTCTGCTGATAGTCCGGGTTGTTTTCCAGCTGCTGTTGACAGCGTGAGGTTTTGGAGATAAGCCTCCGGGCGTTCGTCTCCATGGTGCACACCCCCACCAGCCCCGGCTCATGTTTCAGGACGGCCATTAGATACCGTTAATGTCATTCCCAGCAAGTGACCTCAGATTAGGGGATCCTTGTGAAAACACGGCAACGGCCAAACTAATCATTAACTTCACCTTTGCACGGGCCGCCTCATTTTATTTCGGCACAAGCCGCCCTTGTCTCTTTTTCAGAGGCGTTTTCTTTTTCCTCAAATGTTTTCCAACTTTTCAAATCTCGCTTCTCCTCACCTCTTCACCAGTCACAAAAGAGCTTTTAGATATGTAGATAAAGAAAGCATTCAGGTAGAATTCAGATATGAATACCATACTATTCCTGACTGAATAAACCAATAGGAGTTTACATAAAAACAGTGAAACCACATTTGTAAGTATTTTCTAAATATAAAGTCTATATAAAACATATAAAAAGGTTTTCTCTTATCTATGCTTCAAACCATCTCAAATTCATCACCCACCCCCGGGTCTGTTGTTGCAGATGATCTATATGTGTGGATTCCTCACATGCATAATGCATTTTGCCCAACTCTGCATTAATTAACGGCTTGCTGATTGATTCAGACGCGGCGAAGTTCAGACGGGGACACGCTGGAGGTCTAATTATATGTGGAGAATGCATTATCAGTCACTTAATTAAGGAACCCTGCGGGCTCAGGCACTGACTGACGCACAATGGAGGGATTTCCTGCGTGCTTCCCTATCGACGCCGCGTCAGGCCCTGGACGGGAGCCAGCACTCAATTAAATAGACTCAAAGCAAATAAATACAGCTCAGTCTGTTCCTGTTTTTGAAAAAAAATGTCCACTTGGCTGAATTTACACGTGGATTATAAATGATTTGGCTTGCTTTTAGTACAGTAAAGGCTACGTTCAAGGATAAAGAAGCTATATAAAAAGAAATGCCATGTGACTTCTGTTATTCGGAAACATTTTAAAAAACATTTTTAGTATTTGTTTTATTTGAATGAAGCCAAGTGTCTTATTTGCCGTTACATTCGTCTTTCCACCATGCTCGACATTTGGCTTGTCATTATATTTTCCTGCACAGGCCTTGTACCAAACCCAAAGGCTTTAACATCCAAACAAAGAACACGTGGGTGGCTTACAAATTGACTGGGCAGATATTGCTCTTTAATGGTCCAGAAAGCCCAGCACATGCCTCTGTCAAACTCTTCCATGTGGAAAATCCTGGGGGGGGGCCGGTCCAACGGGGCCACGCTGCCGACAGCACACCTGTAAGTTATCCATCTCTCTTTCATCCTCTCGCCTGCACTCTTCCCGTCTCCCGCTGTGCAATCTCTCCCTGTCTGCATTTATGGATATAGTTACATTCATTTTATGCATGCAGCACATGCCTTCATCCACAGGGTTGTACAGAATGGGTAGAGGATATATTTGACTGGTATGTGTGCTCTGCAGGAACTCAAACCTAAGACTTCATGCATTGTTGGTATGCTGCTCTACATTTCTCCCAGTTGAGCTAAAACATCGAACACAAATACTTGTATTCAAGCAGAAGCAACGCACCTAACTAGATCAAAATGTCTCTTCTCTCTCCATCTGTATGTATGTACATATGCATGGGGATTTTTCCTCCACATTCCATCCACATTTTCACTCTTTTCTTCCTTTCTCTCTCTCTCTCTCTCTCTCTCTCTCTCACTCCCCCTTTCCATGTCACCCTATCCCCCTTTCTCTCTCCTTTCTCTCTGCCACAGGGAACAGTGCACACACACTCACCTTGATCTCTCTGACAGATAAGCAAACATCTCAGCACATTATTCAAAAGTGCCTGTGACCTCTCAGAACTCTGTTTCTCTCCAGATTGACTCTTTTAATTGAGTTGTTCAGCATCTCCAAGATGACAGTTTAATCCAGGCCTGTATGTAGAAGCCACCAGGTTAAAGATATTCAACTTAAAAGATATTCAACTGTGAAAAAAACAGTGCTACTTGAATTGCTAAGTGACAGATTATGTGAAAATTCATTTAATTTTGTAAGATAGCTTTTTGACATGGACAGTAATGATATTTTGTTTCTCCATTAATTTTTTGAATTTTTTTTTAGTGTAAGTCAGGACCTCAGACATTTTTGCCTAATAAAATCTCTTTTTGCTGTGTTTCTTAACACCGGCAAGATTCCCCATTAATAAAAAGGTGAGGTGGTGAAGTTGATTAAGAGGCAATCATTCCACTGAGGGAACATTTCCGTATGAAGCGCCCCACCTGACAGAACTGTTCCATAATTTAACCCCCAGCACAATGGACAGCTAAGGCACGAGGTTAGCGGTCTTATTAATGCCACCTGTCTGAGCAAACAGAATCGATCCAACTGTGATCTACTCAGCCTGCACAGACACACATCCTCCACACGCACACACACACACACGCACACACACACACACACACACACACACGTGCACACACACACACACACACACGTGCACACACGTGCACACACACACACACACGTGCACACACACACACACACACACACACACACATCCTCCACACACACACACACACACGCACGCACGCACACGTGCACGCACACGTGCACGCACACGCACACGCACAGACACACACACACACTCACACGCATGCACACACACACACACACACACAGGCATGCACACACACACACGCACGCACGCACGCACGCACGCACGCACAGGTTTAATTGGCTGGGTGTCAGGTTTGCTTACTTTCCCCTCTGTGCACTCACTCTTTCTCTCCCTCTTTCTCTATCTCTGTCTCTCTGTCTCTCTCTCTCTCTCTCTCTCTTTCTCTCTGCCTTTGTCGCCACCCCCCCCCCCCCCCCCTATCTCTCTCTGTGTGTGTGTGTGTGTGTGTGTGTGTGTGTGTGTGTGTAGGAGGCAGAGAACGAGACAATAGGGTCAGTACAAAAGCACTCCACTGCATATGAAGCGGTTGCATACGGGAGGCTGGTGCCCGGCGAGATGATGACTCTCTTTGTGTCTCCATGGGTTGGATCTGCATTTCCATTATTGACTGACAGATTATGGCAGCAAAAGAGGAAAAAAAAAAGCCCACCTCAGACCTCAGACCTCGTGGCCCTGTGGCCTTGGCAAGGCTAGTCTCAGGCCACTGCGGGTGCCACACATTACACAGTTATGAATTCAGATGTGAATTTGCAATTCAAAGTGAGAGGTCAATCTGTCCCCCGCTGGCACCACGTGTCAGTCCGCCAGCAACACAAAAGGGCAAAGCTGTGACAATGAATCAATAGCGTCTCCACCAACCAGTTTAATGAGGGGAAGGTACCATGTTATGAGTGAGAGGGAGAGAGAGAGGGGGGGGGGGGGGGGAAGGAGGGAGGGAGGAAAGCTAGCTGCTGCATACCAGACACGTGTGCTCCGGGGCGGCCATTCATTTTCTAAAAGCACTGGTAAGCAAGACGCCTTGTCAGATCAGCTCAGAGTTACGGGGAGGGAATTGATATGTTTTTTTTTGTTGTTGTTTGTTTTTTTGTGGTTGTGGTGGTTGGTGATGGTTTGGCTGGTGGTTGACAGTGTGGACGGATGGCTCTCCTCCACCTGGCCACTTCCTGTCCACCTCCATCATTTCCATTTAGTCATTTAGCAGACGCTTTTATCCAAAGCGACTTACATATGTGCGACTTACAATGTATACACATTTTACATTTTTACACTGATGACACACTGCACATCAGGAGCAATTAGGGGTTCAGTGTTCTTGCTCAAGGACGCTTCGACAGGGAATCGAACTAGCAACCTTCTGATTACTAAACGACTTCTCTACCACTGTACCACTGTCCACCTCCATCAAACTGCTCCCACGCTGCTCAGCAACTTCAGGCAGCATTAGTCATCCAGCGCTGGGTGGCATGGGGGGCGCCCTTTAGGCCCCCAGCTCAAAAGACACACCATTCCAGCCTCTGAGTCATCCCTTGCAAACATACAGAGCCTCTTTTAGTCTGTGAAATGCATTTGACAGCTAAACACAGAGAAAAGCGGAATGAGCCATTTATCCATAGGCTCTGCTGTAGAGGCAATTATGGAAATGGCCGGAGCTCTTAGGATTTGAGTGCTTGTCATCAACAGGAGTTCAGGAGTTTCCATGACGAGGGGAGAGTGATCATGATAATGGGTGGCTTGTGTCAACGGTTTCCTCTCAACGACATTCAAACCATGTTGTTTCGACTATTTTGGCGCTGCACGACGCTGCTCTATTGCACGTCCGTAGAGCCGTGTCGCTGCCTGATTCAAGCTGTGTTTGGATTTTATTGAAGAGGTTTGATGGGCGTGGGGGAGGAGGAGGAAGGGGGTTGTTGGTGATGGGGGTGCGTTCTGCCCGTCATATGGCACGCAGACGCTGAGTGTATACTTATCTCTGGGCGATACGGAGAAATCCAAGCTCTATTTCCATGTCTTGCCTTTTTCGAATAGAAAAAAAAAAGCCTCTCATACACAGGACGCTCCACCCAAGGCAAACCAGAATCCCAAAGCAACCTCTCTCATTCAACAAACACATAGGGTCTGGTGTCAATTACCATTGACTGGGGGACTTGTTTACGTAGTCGGAGCACAGGGCATGGAACATGCAGAGTGCATTCAACATGAACTAAACGCAGAGAAAGGATGGGAAAGCAGCCCAGAAAGGATGACACACAAGCAAACAGCAGAAGGAAACCAATGCAGTCTACAGCATCGAAATGCATTTACTGTGCTTGACGAAAGCATAAGAACGGCGTCCATCGATAATGATGGTTTTTTATGAGCCTGTATATCATCTTGCCCACTGTGCAGCATCCTGTCAGGACGGCTCTGCAGGTAATGAGAAGATGGGAGGAACTGGTTCCTTTTAGGACCCTGCTGCTTTACAATGACCTCAAAGCATCCTGTGGATTCCAGAGCTCACCGTGTGTGGTAAATATAACACACTTTCACAAATGGAGCCAACCACTGCCAGAATGCAACCAGGAGAGACTAAAACTAGATAACACTATCCCACTTATATACGGTTCAGTCCAATAAGGCTAAGCAAGATCCTCAAATGAAATAATATTAATGAAATGACAATGACAATCAATACTTATTTTCAGTTATTAGTCAGCAAGTAGCCACAAACTCCGAAGAAAAACAAAAAAGAAAACACAGGTTGTTCTCCATATTAAAGTTGACTTCAGAGAACATCACATCAAACTGGAGGTCTGATTGATGTGGCACTCAGTGACAAACTACACCAATCTCCCCTGTCCTCGTGAGGCCACATCATGGAGACGGACGGTGACCTGAAATGGAAAACAAATTCCTCAAAGTTGCATTAGTTCTTCTAAAGCATACTGCAGAGTCTTCTGCCCTTTGCCAGCCTGATAAGGCAAACACAAGAGTACCTTTCAAACTGCAAATGGAGACCGTGGGGTCAATTAAAGCTTTCTGCTTATCTTTCTGTCCAATCTTCTCCGCTCCAATCTGATACCTGGTGCCTCTTTTTCGGTTTGAAGAGCTGCCAGCAAGATGTTGTCATTGGTAGGAGACAGTGATTATTTTTGGTGAAGCACATACAGACAGAGAGCAGAACAGAGGGACACACACACACACACACACACACACACACACACACACACACACACACACACACACACACACACGCACACACACACACACACACGCACACACACACACTGTTCTGTGGAGCTACCAAGACCTCTAGGGAGATGCAAACAGACTGTGTTACATACCACAGCCATATGGCAGGAGAGGCTAAATGTTCTGTGAGGAATTCCTGTGTCATCTCAGAATGTAACATGAACAGCCAGAACTGACCACAAAGCCCAGCGTTTCTGAATCCCTCCCCTCCACAAGAAGAGCTTATCCCACCAGATACCGCCATTATCATCACTATCGCTTTAGCTCATCTGTTTCATCTGTTTCATCTTAACCTGGACTATACGAGTATGAAGCAAGAGTGCCTGTTTGTTCATGCATTGCAGACAATGCTGTTTGACATATGCCGGTTTGGACTTCTCCATGGAGCAAAGGGCATTTTGAAGGGGTCTATTCGTAGAGCTATTACCAAAGTGATGATTGCTGGGCTCAACACAATTCTTTATAAGGCAACAATACACAACCTTGTGACATGTCTGTAATGTTTTATTGTCAATTAAGTGCCCTTTCAGTGATAAAATAAAGGTCACATACATCACATAAATGCGTGTACACAGGCAAGTGATATTAGTTTCCATCCTCCCTGGTTGTTCTTGGTCAGAGGGAAGGCAGGTGCAGTAGGTATTTCATCTCTCTGTTTACATAATCACTCAGCAAACAGATTCACCTCTCACCTGCCTCTCACATATGCCTCTCCCATCGACACGTACCACTACCGAGCTCAAAACAAGGGATCTATTTCTAAGACAAAAACAAAACAGCGATTGCTAGTGCTAAACAGGGAACTGCAGCACATGCTATTTTTGCTGGGGCCTTGTTTTAATTTAATTTTTAATTTAAATGAGTTATACACATAGTCGTCGCATTAACACATGCCTGGAAGACGCATCCGATCTGAGTCTCCATCATTATTGGTTGAGCTGTGAAAAAGGGCACAGAGAACCAGTGGACAGAGCACGGCCATTGTTTGTTTCTCTAAGACCTGCAGGGTGTGATCTGGCATTAGGCCTCAGGTGTGTGTGTGTGTGTGTGTGTGTGTGTGTGTGTGTGTGTGTGTGTGTGTGTGTGTGTGTGTGTGTGTGTGTGGTAAAGAATTGAACCCAGGCTTCATGTAATCCTGTAATTCTGTTTGGCAGATTACTTGCTGGCTTCCCAGCACTGGGGGCTCATGACTCCCGTCAGCCTAATATAATTAAAGTTGCTTAGTCTAAGAGAATGGCTCCAATTAGCTCAACTGTGTAAACAAACACACACGTACACACACACACACATACAGTGCATGCATGCATGCACACTCATACACTCATACACACACAAACACACACACACACACACACACACACACACACACACACACACACACACACAATAAACATATATTAACTGCTTTAGCTATACAGCACAACTGAGAGACATCTAATAGCCACATTTAGACACCAAAGAACGTATATATTTGTTGCTATATAACAGCAGAGGGCCGAAGGGGAGGTAGAGAAAGCCAAATGGAGAATGACAGGGTGAAGTTGGGGAGCCAGAGAGAGTGAGTAACTCAGGGGTCCCCTGGCAACCTTTAGACGCTGTCACACAAACACTTTGACTGTCGTGTTCAAAAAGCGCATACATCAATGAGCAATTTTGAGCCCAGCCTTCCGGAGCGCTGATGATAATCAAAAGCGAATACAGGGAGGAAAACAGAGGTACATTTCCTACCCCCCCCACCCCCATCCCCATCCCCGAAAAAAAAAGATTCCAAAGGCAAGAGGTGCCAAGGCTGTGTTTTTAAAGCACTCTGACATTTACAGCACCTTTGCCGTGAGATGATAAAAAAGGCCAACCTCTCTCAGACAGGCCACGCTCTGGTGCTCTCGACAACACAGGGCCCCTCTTTACTGTAAGACAACAAAATACTGAGGTAGGTCCTGGGGTAATATTTTCCCTTTAACATGAAATGTGAGTTTTCCTTCTTTACTGTAAGACAACAACACCAAGGAAAGGAAAACTCACATTTCATGTTAAAGGGAAAATATTACCCCAGGACCTACCTCAGTATTTTAAACCTCTCTCATGTCTATGACTCCATTCCAGCAGGCATGTGGCATAGATCTCTGCCAGAATGGCAAAAAGCTGACTTGCAACAGCAACAGCATATCTCTGTAATGCAAGGAGTGAAATCATCGGGCAGCTGCCTTGCCGGAGGGGCGTGATTGTTTGGACAAAGAGATGCCGCGCGAAGTAAACAAATAAATTGCGCTTTCCCTGTCGGGTTGGCTGGTTGTGCAGGCCAATGCACACACACACATGCACACACACACATGCACACACACTCACAAACACACACCGTAGGCTTCACTTGCTCTCAGGAGATGAACAGGAGAGGAAACGCAGATGGCTGCTGCCTCGTGATCAGCCAGGTCCGGGACAGGTCCGGCACAGGTCCGGCACGGGCCTGGCTGCCGCCTGGGAGATGGAGCGGCCCGTGTTCTCCCTCTCAGCATTCCAGCCGGTCTCAGGCCTCCCCAGCCTGAGATGCCTTTCGCAGCTGCTGCAGCAAGGAGCCGTTTAAATCACACAAGCTATAAACAAACATCATTTCCCTCCGTTTTAAAACAGTTCCAATAAATAACCAGTGGCCTGACACATGCTGGGGATCCGAGAAGCAACTGATTTGGTCTGAAGTCCAGGGGTTTTAGTAAACTCAACACGGATAGCTTTTACAGCGAAAATCTTGCAAATCGCTGCCAGGTCCTTGAAGGCTAAAGGGGCTGAGATGCTTTTTCCTTTGCAATGAAACATTCATGTGTCACTCCTGCCCCCTCACTACCCCCCACACACACACTCATACCCCCCACCCCCCCCAAATAAAAGCATAGGCAGCATGAAAGGCATACAGTATGTTTGAACAGGCTTCTCCATTTCAGCGCCCGGGGGCTAATGGACGGCGCCTGATTACTGTACTTAAGGGATGAGGGTGGATTCTTCCTCACCTCCTCAGATGTTGCCACGTCTTTTCTATCTCTTCACTCCTCGGAGTCGCCACCCTGGCATCACGGTGAGCGAGAGAGCGCAGCCGTACTCCGCACTCTCCTGCGGGCGGGCGGGCTGGTGAAGGACCACACAACCTTGTTTACCGCATACCGCTCTCCACCACACTGACTTTGACTGACACCTATGGCGGATGAGTCACCCGGTAGGTGCTGGGTTTCTTGCGCCCGTCAGCACAAAGACAAGGTGCTGATGGTGGGGGTGGGGGGGGGGAGATAAAACAGCAGGTCTCTCCGCTCGTGCGGGATCCTCTGTTTGGTGGGTGGCTGACCTGTGGCTGTCTTACTCATGCTGGCAAAACAAACAGTCGACAAGAGCGGCAAGTAAGCACACTTCAGACAGGCCTCATCCTCTCCTCTTCCTCTCCTCTGGGTGCAGACAACAAGAGAGCCTGTCATGAGGGCTTCGTCATCACCCTCACAGCCAGAACTGTTGTCAGGCAAGACTGTCTCTCGCTCTGACAATGGTGCATTTACAGTAGATCACATGAAGGATTCATTCATTCAACTCCCCAGGCCTTAAGAGAAGATAAACATCATTTCACTTAAAACAGTAACTCGCTATGTTTGAATTTAAACACCTTTACTAAGCACTGTGACGTACATGCATGTTTTGGGAGCAACTCAGGATGCCGTGCTGACTCAGCAATATCATTGTCATTGTTTTATTGAATGAGCAATTAAACTGCATAATTAGCACAGGTTCCTAACGGCCCAGCGTCCTAAGCACCCCGTGCTCTTGTGGCACTGAAGCACATTTAGACTATCAAAGTACCGAGCCATAAGCTATGGTCACACACCATCGGCTCCGTTGACATCACAAATGCGAGTCCATCAAAACAACGATGATAAAGCACTGCTGTCTCGGTCCGCGAGACAAAAAAAAAAAGATGATTGCTTGCGAGGGCGCACAATTCATTTCACAGGAATTCGCACCTGCAAAGTCAAGACTGTCAACATCCTTTTCCCTGTTTAATGTATAAATACTTTTTGAAGCGGCGAGGCAGTTTCTGCACGCCTTTGTACGAATGCAACTGTCTCCAACTCGTCACAAAAAAATAATAATAATAGCAACATGAATCTTCATGTATCTCTTCTTAAAATGTAAAGGTCTCCATGTATAGAATCCTTGAAACCTTTTTCTGAAAAGCTATATAACATTACATACATCAAAAGAACAGGAGCCGTAAGAGTTCCACTCATGCCATTCAGGAGCATCAGATAATGTACACTGAGCCTATTATGGTGCTTTATACTGTGATGGATGAGTGGCTGGAAGGTATGCGCTGTGGGCAGAGGGATGGACATCTGATCAAAGAGATACTGTGTACACTGTGACGTCCAGACAGAGTATATCAGAAGTGGTTTGATGAAAGATTCTCGTCTCACAGTGAGACCTCATTGTATGGGAATATTGACAAGCTATGAGAGTACCAGGACAAAAGACGTATGATGTTATTGGCATCTCTTGTTTTACTAGCAAGACACTCTCATTTCTTTCTCCTTCTCATTTTCTTTCTCTCCCTCTCGCCATTTCTTTTTTTGTATTATTATTATTATTTAACCAAATTAAGTCATCTACATTTACCTAATTAAAGTGTACTTGTCAAATACCAAAGTAGAATGAAGAGACTGATGACATTGATTTTCATTGAGTGCCTGTCTAGAGTATGATTGTGTCAATTTATAAAGTGGAGGCTGAGTGCACACAAATGAGTCATTGTGTCTTGGCTGGTGGTAACCCTCTCACACAATAGGCCATCTATTAGCAGCAAGGCTGGAGCTAGCAGCACCTGTACCTCATGCTAGCACATTAGCCAAGCATCACACAAGTCAGCCATGTATTTGAACCAGATATTATGTTTGTTTTCAGGGTGCAATGCCAGTGAGGTTTTTGTCATGACTTTTAAACATATTATATCCAAGTCATAATCTATCCAGGGCAACCAACCATCAGTGATTTGTCTTAGTCTGGTCTTGATGGCAATGACAACATGGGGAGGTGGGGTTCTTGTTTCATGATGGGGGGGTAACTTGAGTGCAATCTCTTGAAGCTGTCTGCATGATGCATGTGACATTACAGAAATGCTGACATCGTGAAATCCCCAACGGTGTGCCCCAGGGTTCTGTCCCCAACCCACTCCCAGTCTTGGTCTGAGAGAGGATATGTGATAGGTAGCAGTCATATCAAAAGCTCTGGATGGGGACTAATGTGAGCTTTGCCTTCAGCTGACACTTTGAAAAACCTCCAGGGCACACTTTTCTCATAAATGTGTAGGTGATTAAAGGGATCGGATTATTCCGCAGCTGAAATGATATATTGCTTTTGTGTGATCCCACGTGAAATTGTGCGAATATGGGAGGCAAAAGGCGTGCCAACATAAGCAAAATCAGAAAGAATGCATAACTGTCATATGAATGAGTTAACCTCAAATAACCTCAAAATATTCAAGAGATATAACAAAAATATACATGAACTTTCTTTGACTAAACTATTCTTCAGTACTACAACACAGGCACAGAATGCCAAACAGAGATAAAAGCACATTGAATGCATTCTTAGTCAGGGCACTATGTATTTAAAATGCACCAAACGTAATGGATGGATTCCAATCCCACTTTAAGATGTGTCTTTAGGCAAAGCCATAATAAACTGTAAAGACAGACCACTCACTAATCACTGGCCCATCCTATGCCTTGTAAAAGGCTGCCCCCTGCCATACAGGAGTGGTACTGCAAATCAAGGCTGTTGTGACATGTTTACAGCAAAGTTGAGTTTGAGTGCATGAGTGTGAAAGATAATTAATTTCAGGAATCTTTTTAAATGCCCTCCAGAGAGGTCAGACCCTTAGAGAAGCTTGAAAAAGTGACTTTCAGAGGACTGGCTTGTTATTTGGGCGTCTTTGGCTTGATATTTTTGCTTGTTTTCTTGTAGCTACTTGTGTACTTTCTTTTCTTAAACTCAAGCATATGAGTAGATAGTTATGTTCTCTTCCTTATTGGCTTATGTCATCACACCCTTCTGTCTTTTACCCCGGGAAATATACCTTGCAGAATGTTTCACACCATGTGGAATACCCCCAAGATTCCATCTGGAATCTGGATTATATTGTACATGTTTCAAAGACCCCACAAAGAAACTGTGATGATTCTAAATGTCTTATAATTATACGCGTGTCTAAACAGTCAGTTATTTAAGATACTGTTTAGGGTAAGATAATGTGTGTAATATCTGTGTTACTAACATAGGCGTCTCACTTCATGTGTGTAAATATATGTGTTACTAACGTAGGCGTCTCACTTCATGTGTGTAAATATCTGTGTTACTAACGTAGGCGTCTCACGTCATGTGTGTAAATATCTGTGTTACTAACGTAGCGTAGGCCTCTCACGTCATGTGTGTAAATATCTGTGTTACTAACGTAGCGTACACCTCTCACTTCATGTGTGTAAATATCTGTGTTACTAACGTAGCGTAGGCGTCTCACTTCATGTGTGTAAATATCTGTGTTACTAACGTAGCGTACACCTCTCACTTCATGTGTGTAAATATCTGTGTTACTAACGTAGGCGTCTCACTTCATGTGTGTAAATATCTGTGTTACTAACGTAGCGTAGGCGTCTCACTTCATGTGTGTAAATATCTGTGTTACTAACGTAGCGTAGGCGTCTCACGTCATGTGTGTAAATATCTGTGTTACTAACGTAGCGTAGGCGTCTCACTTCATGTGTGTAAATATCTGTGTTACTAACGTAGCGTAGGCGTCTCACTTCATGTGTGTAAATATCTGTGTTACTAACGTAGCGTAGGCGTCTCACTTCATGTGTGTAAATATCTGTGTTACTAACGTAGCGTACACCTCTCACTTCATGTGTGTAAATATCTGTGTTACTAACGTAGGCGTCTGACTTCATGTGTGTAAATATCTGTGTTACTAACGTAGGCGTCTCACTTCATGTGTGTAAATATCTGTGTTACTAACGTAGCGTAGGTCTCTCACTTCATGTGTGTAAATATCTGTGTTACTAACGTAGCGTACACCTCTCACTTCATGTGTGTAAATATCTGTGTTACTAACGTAGCGTGGGCGTCTCACTTCATGTGTGTAAATATCTGTGTTACTAACGTAGCGTAGGTCTCTCACTTCATGTGTGTAAATATCTGTTACTAACGTAGGCGTCTCACTTCATGTGTGTAAATATCTGTGTTACTAACGTAGCGTAGGTCTCTCACTTCATGTGTGTAAATATCTGTTACTAACATAGGCGTCTCACTTCATGTGTGTAAATATCTGTTACTAACGTAGGCGTCTCACGTCATGTGTGTAAATATCTGTGTTACTAACGTAGGCGTCTCACTTCATGTGTGTAAATATCTGTGTTACTAACGTAGGCGTCTCACGTCATGTGTGTAAATATCTGTGTTAGTAACGTAGGCCTCTATTCTGACTGCACAACATTAATTACCCTGAACAAAGATGTTTGATGTAGTAAGCCAGTTATCGTCTGGTCAAAATCAAAATGAAATTATTGCATTTCCACAGACAATTCTCACTTCCAACAATTTTACAGTATATTACTTCGCAAACAGATGAATTTTGATTTCCATTTTGACTATATCGTCTTTGTTACAATCAGTTTGATGCCAGGAAACAACAGTCTATTGTTGATCGCCTCAGTGGAATGGAAACATGACGGAATCTCAGACTGTGAAACTAATATAAGTCTGAGCCACAAGGGACAACCTCTAAGATTCATTTTTTTGTTCTCCTGAGGGACCTTTCACAGGCTCTGAAAACCTTTCCCAGTAAAATATGTCTTGCTGGACCTTCAAAGACCTTACACATACAATTACAAAAAAACACTTTAATCAATCACTCAGTATTGATATATAGGATTTAGTAAGTAATATAAGCCTACTAGTTAAGGTGGAGTTCACCTTGGTCTGAATGAGTCTGGACCACACTGCTGTACAGTACAAGAGACCTCTTATATCAAACCCAGCATATGGGTCCCACAAAGCTCACTGATTAAAATGTGTTCCCTGCTGCGAAAGCACACCGGCCATGCCTGGAAATAAAGGATGGAAAGTTGTGGTTTCCTTAAAGAAAGTAAGCCCTCTAAGAAACAAGAGGCTTTTGCTTCCAACGGTACACTGAGGAGTCTGGGGGGAAACTCCCCGGGAAAATTAAAATGGCCGCTTTAAACCCAATGCATGTTAAACAAACACAGGCAGGCAATAGATCTGTTGTCAGCATTAACGTCTGGCCACTAACTCACCGGTCAATGGAGAAGCTTGTCATTGCTCCGGATCACTATTTTGTTTTATATTATCGACTGTACAAATGCTCTTTTGTACCACGTAGGAAAGCCACCAGAATCGGCGAACCCGCGTTAACCCCATTTTCTCATCACCTTCTTCAGCACACACAAATGAACGCTCCATCCATGGAACATTTCATATCCTGTCCCAAGGCACACTGTCAACAATCTCACCCTTTCACCATCAAGGGTTCACTGAGGTGGAAGCACAGAGTGCCTCTTGACTCACAGCGCATCTTGACTCCTGTTTTAAGATGTAGAAGAGGAGAGGGATCTTCTTAGGTTTGAATTTATAAGCGACACCGAGCCTCCGGTTTTCCAGAAACATCCCCTTTAATGCTGACAGCTGATGACAGTAAAAGTCTGTTTTCCATTATGAGGCTCTCCTGCATCCTTCTCGGGTATATCTGATCCTAGCGCTTTCAGCTTTACAGTTTGTTGACAGCTTTTATAGGAACACTCTCCTCAGTTGCTATGCCTGTACTGCAGCAATGGAGCCCAACAGTGGGCAATTCCCCTACAGCCCCCAAGTTAATCACATCATTTCAATCAGCACCTACACCTGGAGGACTGGAGCTGGAGCTGGAGCTCTCAGTTCATAGGGGAAAGGATGTGTAGGGGCAGGTTTAGCAGTCAGGTGGGTCTGGATTAAAGAGGATTGTTTCACGATATCGGCAGTTAATAATAGCTGTTAAGGCTTGTAGATACAACAAACGCGCCCATCACACCTTTAAAGAGTGCATGCAGTGGGGTGACATGAAAGGAAGAGCTAACGTCGAAAGTGCTGCATGCGGGGGAAATGTTCACTGTGAATCTGGAACACACTTAGCGCTGAAAAAAAATCCTCCAGGCTTTTACACACACACACACACACACACACACACACACACACACACACACACACACACACACACACACACACACAGCGAGAGAGAGAGAGAGAGAGAGAGAGAGAGAGAGAGAGAGAAAGAGAGAGACACTCTTATATACTGTTTCAATTGCAAAATCATAGTAGAAACACATACACAACAAACCATTTATGGCATATTTCTGCTGATGTCAATTGCAAATGGCAACAAGACAGCCTGACCAAATTGTGGCCTAAGCTTCACATAGACCACCGTCAGTGCCGTACATTTCAATGAAATAAACAGGACTGGTTGCGTAGACACATGATCCACAATAACGGGATACAAACCCATGGGGAACGGTAAAATAATCTTATTAAACCATTCATTCATTTACAAGCCTTCAAAGAGGCAAACATTCAGGTCTTGTAGTCTGATAGGGCACTTTGCTTAACTTCACTGAAGCCCCCCTAAAAAATGACAAGATCAGGTCTGTTTAAGAAATCAGAGCAACAAACTAACAAGATGATTTTATATTGAATGCTTCCGCTGCGGCTGCAGTCTTACCATAATCTGGTTATGAGGCTGGCAGGACTCGGAGACACCGGCGTGGGAGAGTAATCAGCTTTCGACAGCCACTGTCTGCTTGACGGAGTGAGTCCATGCAAAGCATTGGCTTTGACCCTAAAGATTCTAGGCCAACACAGTGTCTTATCGATTTAGATGTCTCTGGCAGTTAACACAGATCCCTGGATATGTATCTAGACTGGACACAAATAGTAGGCGTCAAAATACAAATAGTTTGCTCAGTAAATAAAGGTTCATGTTTGACTCAAGCTTCAGCAAGCTCCTGCTGAGAGGCATGTAGGACCATGGACGGATTAAGAAACCACGGGCCCCTGGGCCTGGACATGTTGAAGGCCCCCCCCCCTCCGCGAAAAAAAAATGTGTGCGCCCGCAAAACACGCACGCACACACACGCACAGGCACACACAAACACAACCAATGTGTTGGATTTTACGGTCGAATTAGATACTTTGGCTATTGTATTGGGAAAGTAAACAGGTAAGAGTTTACTCCGTAACATCCACCTTCGGTGAGGTGTGCACTGCCCTGCTATTGTTTCTGACATTACATGTGACAGGGCAACAGCCGAGTGATTCTTTTCCAAATTGAAACTGATTAAGACCTACCTGAGGGGCAGCATGGGACAGGAGAGGCTGAATGGGCTGGCTATCCTGTCCATTGAAAAATCAAATCATGCATCACCACTTTTATGTTTGAAAGGCGTCGTTCGGCAGGTGTAGCCTACTGTGCCTGCTTGTAGGTCTTAACTTTCAGATTCTGCGCCTAAACTAGCTATATCGTATCGTCTCATCACATGATCAAATAGAAACTTGACATTGGACAACAAGATACATATTACCCAGCAATCATCATTGCATATCTGTATATGATAAAAATAACAAAGAAAATAAGAAATTATTCATTTAATCGAATCGGTCTTTTAATAGTTTCTATAGTGTATGTACGATAAGCATATTATTTTGTTATAGATTGCTACTGACGATTTCCCCCTAAAAATGATGAAAACCATGATAGAGACAGGTTTGCCATTTTGAGGGAATATATAGCATAAGGTATCCTTTGTGGTACCAAAAAAGTCATGCTTGATCACTGTCGTATTGTACTAGCTTTTTCTAACACAGCACAGGTACACTCAATTAAAGCCATTAGCAAATGAATTAGATACAACTTTTTCAACCACAAATAAGAGATACATACCAGCGACTTCACACAGAGGCTCTGGCCTAGGGGCCCCCTGAGCTCATGGGCCCCTGGGCCTGGGCCCGGTAGGCCCGTTCGTTAATCCATCCCTGTGTAGGACATCCACTTAGATGGGAGAGCGTAGCTTTATCCCTTGGCCCCCTAACCTAATTTCATTTCTTTAGAAGAAACCAAAACACCGGAGAAATGACAGCCACAATACACACCTCTTTCATGAGCGAAAATGTGCCAGAAGTAATAGAAACGGTGACTTTGGACCGTCATTCTGCGAGATGTTTTTACTCCACCACTAGATGGCAGTATCTACCTAGGGGATGAGACTCAAATCTGGTTTCAGTGAGTAGAAATACTGATTAATGATTCATCTTTTGAAAACTGGTTAATCTTGTTGAGTTATAATATGATGATGTTTCTCAAGACGTTTTAATTATTTTTGATCAAAAATCATAAAATCTCACAGTCTAATTAAAAAGTTAAATTTAACAACCCAGCAGGCGTCAACATTCAAAAGCAAGGCTTTCTGAATGTGAATTTGCCGCTGCGCCCTCCTATATATATTAGACCCAATGCAAATATATGTAATTTCAATACATGGGGATTCCATAATTTACTTGCCTAATGTTATTTGTTACTCTATCCGCTCTTCTCATCAACAATATATATATGTATGTTTAGTTTTAACTTTTGGAATATAGCATTGTAAAAGTCTCCATTTGCCAGATCCCACTATTCAACTACTAGGTTGAATTATTAAATACCCCTTCAGTGTCACTGTCAATTATTATAAAGAAATAACGGTACGCTACCTGCTCCCGCTTTAACCTAATGACCGTTCATTTGTTTGATTGACGTTCTCATCCACAAGCTGCAGCCAATGTTAGAGTTTGGAGGAAGCAAGAGAAGCAGAAAGGGCGGAACAGAGCCGCGTCATCCAATGAGATTGCAAGTAGGAGGGACTTTTCTCAGCTCCAGCTTTGTTCTAACTTAGTAGGAACATAGGGATAAATGACTGAAGTTTCTTCACCGTTATTCTGAGGGATTTTGCACTGGTACAACGGGTATTGCTTTAGCAAGTGCTTGTCCCTGCTTCGTCGCAACGGTTTTCACTGTTTCCATCAAGTTTACAGTGAAGAAATAAAACTTTTAAAGTAGTCGTTGTTATTATCCGAATAGAAGTTTATTTTACTTTCACAATGGGAACACCTAAGGAGTCATGAAGTGCAGCGCAGTAGGATGCCTTTTGCGGGACTTATGAAGTACTGAAACCTCCACTGACAAGACCGGGACTTCGAATCCATCCTTCGCACCCTGAGGATTTCAATTGGAACTGTATCATTGTACGAACTGGAGAAAAGCGATCAAGGAATATTATACTGAATGACCATCAGAAAGCAAGGTACAAACCCTGTCAACAGCAGTGCAACTTCGGCACTCTTCAAGTGACCCGTGCCATCAGGAATACAATGTTTTAGTGCTTGGGAAACTAATACAACTTTGATGCATTATATGCAAGGACTTTGTCCAAGAAAGGTGGACTGGGATTTTGACCATGGCGCTTTCAGGTAGGGGAGTGAACCGATTTCATGTAGTTTTGTTAATGCTATGGACTTTATCGCAATACTCCGCATCCAGTCAAGTTCGTCAGGAGTTTCAGGTACTGGAAGAGCAGCCTATTGGTACCTATGTGGGAACGATAGAGACAAAACCAAGTTTTAAGTACCGTTTCAGCGAGAACCACAAACTTTTTGCAATTAATGGCACGACTGGCGTGATATACACCTCTTCGGTGATTGACAGAGAAGTTCTACAAAGTAATATTATCAACGTTGTGGTGCTCTCCAGTCAGCCGACATATCCCACTGAAGTTCGGATAGTTGTTCTTGATATTAACGACAACTCGCCAGTGTTTCCAGACCCGACGATGGTTGTGTCATTCAAGGAGGACGCAAGCAGTGGCAGACAAGTTATCCTTGACACAGCCACAGACGCGGACATCGGGAGTAACGGAGTTGATCATACGACTTACAGAATAGTAAACGGGAACGAGCAGAGGAGGTTCCGTTTGGATATTACAGTCAACCCGAGCGGAGAGGGCGCATTTCTTCATCTGGTTTCAACTGGCGGCTTGGATAGAGAACTAACTCCCTTTTACCAACTCATGATTGAGGTGGAGGACAAAGGAGACCCAAAAAGATCTGGCTATTTACAAGTCAATGTCACCATCCAAGATATCAATGATAACCCCCCTATTTTCGAAAAAGACCAGTATCAAACTAGTATTTTTGAAGATGCAGCCATAGGCTCAAATGTGCTGAAAATAACAGCAACAGACCAGGATGAAGGGGCCAATGCAGATATAAGGTATTATTTAGACGAGGGCACACCTTTTCAGATTGACCCCAAAGATGGTACTATTATCATAAAAGAAGGTCTGGATTATGAAAGCAAGAGAGAGTATTCTTTAACTGTACATGCAATGGACAATGGGGTGCCCTCTCTTTCAGGTAGGGCAGAGGCCACTATCAAACTCCTTGATGTGAATGATAATGACCCAGTGGTGAAGTTTAGATACTTCCCCACCACTTCCAAGTTTGCCTCGGTGGATGAGAATGCACAGATAGGCACAGTGGTGGCTTTGTTAACCGTTTCAGATTCAGACTCCCCCACGGCCAACGGCAACATATCCGTCTCCATCTTGGGGGGAAATGAACAGAGGCACTTCGAGGTGCACACATCTCCTGTTCCTAATTTGAGCTTAATTAAGGTAGCGAGTGTTTTAGACAGGGAGCGTATCTCCTCCTATAACCTGACCGTCTCTGTGTCAGACAATGGAAAGCCCATGGCCAGGTCTTCCATAGCCAGCCTGGTTATTTTTGTGAATGATATCAATGACCACCCGCCCATTTTCCAGGAAGCGCAGTACAGAGTCGATATCAGTGAAGACATTCCAAAGGGCAGCTACATTAAAGGGGTCTCTGCAACAGATGGTGACTCCGGGCAGAATGCCAACCTGCGCTACTCTCTTGTGTCTGGAAACGCTTTGGGCTGGTTCGCCATCAGTGAAAACAGTGGTCTGGTAACCAGCGCCACTTTGCTGGATCGGGAAGTGGCGTCTGCAATCGTGCTCAACATCAGCGCCAAGGACCAGGGGCTGCAGCCCAAGATCTCCTACACCACGCTGGTGGTGAACATCACCGACGTGAACGACCAGATCCCCACTTTCACCCAGAGCACGTACCGCGTGTCTCTGGTGGAACACTCCCCGGCTGGCAGTGAGCTGCTCGTCCTGTCGGCCACAGATGGCGATCTGGGGGCCAATGGCACCGTGCGTTTCTCATTTGACCCCGAAACCCCATCCAGCCTGCAGGATATGTTCCGTCTGGACGCAGTGTCAGGCAGGCTCAGCACAGCCCTGGAGCTGGACAGAGAGGACCAGGACACTTACTTGCTGCACATTAAGGCCACGGATGCGGGCAGCCCTCCGCTCCACTCCGTGGGGAAAGTAAACATTACTCTGAGAGACACAAATGACAACCGGCCTGTTTTCTATCCAGTGCAGTATTTTGCCATGGTCAAGGAGAACGAGCCCGCCGGCACATACGTCACCAGTGTGTCTGCCACCGATCCGGACCTCGGCAGCTATGGCACAGTCAAGTATCAGATTACGGCTGGCGATACTTTTAAGTTTCACATCAACAGTGAAACAGGCAAAATAACCACTTTAGTCTCACTAGACAGGGAAGAGAAGACTGCCTACCAGTTGCAGGTGACAGCCACTGACGGTGGGGGGCTGCGTGCAGACACGCAGGCTATCGTCACCATCAATGTGATAGACACACAGGACAACCCACCCACGTTCACCCAGAAAGTCTACAGCTTTGTCATGTTTGAAAATGTAGCTGTAAAGACTGTTATAGGCACTGTCTCTGCATCCACTGTTGATCTGAACACAAACATCACCTACTTAATAGCCTCTGGTGATCAGAGGGGACTGTTTTCTGTTAACAGCGCAACAGGAGAGATCCTAGCTGCAGGCCTTATTGACAGGGAGGAACAGGCTTTTTACCAGCTTAAAGTGATAGCCAGGGGTGGGGATGTGACAGGCGACGCGCTTGTTAACATCACAGTAAAGGACCTGAATGACAATGCGCCCCATTTCCTCCATGCGGTGGAGCATGTCAGTGCAGTGGAGAACTGGAGCACCGGTCACCAGATCTTCCAGGCCAAAGCCTCTGACCCCGACGAGGGCAGCAACGGTGTGGTGGTGTACAGCCTGAAACAAAACCCCAAGGGCCTGTTCCACATTCACGAGAAACACGGCCTCATTACACTCACGGGGCCTCTGGAAGTCACCACCAGCTCGTATCAGGTGGAGGTCCTCGGCTCCGATATGGGGGTCCCCCAGCACACCTCCAGCCTCATTCTAACCGTCAGCGTGTATGACGTCAACGACAACTCCCCCGTGTTTGACCAGCTCTCATATGAAGTCATCATCCTGGAATCGGAGCCCGTGAACAGCCGCTTTTTCAAAGTGGAGGCCACAGACAAAGATTCAGGCCTCAATGGGGAAATCATGTATGATATAACTGGCGGCAACACGGGTGATGTTTTTGGAGTCTTTCCAGATGGGCAGTTGTACATTAAGACTGAGCTGGACAGGGAGGTTCAGGACAGATACAGCTTGTTGCTGATGGCCACAGACAGGGCTGTGGAGCCACTCACTGCCAGCGTGAATGTGACTGTGATTCTGGACGACGTGAACGACAACCGCCCTCTCTTCAACAGCACTAATTACGTGTTCCGCTTTGAAGAGGAGCAGAAGAGAGGGTCCCTGGTCGGGCGCGTCTTCGCCGAGGATAAAGATTTTGGCCCGAACAGCGAGGTGAGGTACACTTTCGAGATGCCGCAGCCCAACTTCGAGCTGAACGCCATCACGGGGGAGTTGACCAGCACACTGCAGCTGGACCGCGAGTCCCTCATGAGACAGCGAGGCGCCGCCGTGTTCAGCTTCACGGTCGTCTCCTCGGATCAGGGCCTGCCCAAGCCCCTTAAAGACCAGGCTAAGGTCCAGGTCTATATCCAGGACATAAACGACAACACGCCCAAGTTCACTAAAGACATATACCAGGCCTCCATCTCCGAGCTGGCCCAAAACCTGACACAGCTGCTGCGAGTGTCTGCCTCCGATGTGGACGAAAACAAAAACGGGCTTGTCTGCTACAACATCAAGGAGGGCAATGAGGAGAACCAGTTCACCATTGACAGCAGCTCGGGACAGGTTACTCTTGTGGGCAAGCTGGACTACGAGGCCACGTCCTCCTACTCACTGAAGATCATGGCTGTGGACTCTGGAGACGTGTCCCTGTCCTCCTCTTGCATGCTTAGCATCAGCGTGCTGGACGAGAATGACAACACACCCGCTTTCCCTAAGTCCACCCTAACAGTCGACGTGTTGGAGAACATGAGGATAGGTGAGCTGGTGGCCTCAGTGACTGCCACAGACTCAGACTCCGCTCAGAACGCTGACATAACTTACAGCATCACCGCAACAAACAACCACGGCACTTTTAGCGTCAGTCCCAACACGGGGAGCATCTTCCTGGTCAAAAAACTGGACTATGAGACCCAGTCTGTTTACAAGCTGAACATCACTGCCAAGGACAATGGAATGCCTCCCAAGTCTTCAACCATCCCTGTGGTGATTCAAGTGCGAGACTTTAATGACAACCCCCCCATATTCTCCACAGGTGATATTTTTAAGTCCATCTCTGAAAACATTCCTCTTTCCACATCTGTTATGACCATCATCGCACAAGACACAGACGCTGATATCAACGGACAGTTGGAGTACTCCATTGTTCAGCAGAGTCCAAGAGGAAGCCACTTCCGCATCGACTCCAGCTCCGGGGTGATCTACACAAACAACGAGATTGACAGAGAATTTTCCAACCTCTTTGAATTGACAGTCAAAGCAACAGATCAGGCGTTTCCCGTTGACTTCCGACGCTACGCTTTAAAGAACGTCACCATTTGGGTGACGGACCTGAACGACAACGTGCCCACGTTTCTCTCCCAGAATGCCCTGATTGCCGAATCCAACATCGTCATCGGCTCCATCCTCACCACGGTGGTGGCCTTTGACCCCGACGACGGGCCCAACGGTGAGGTTGAGTACGAGCTGGTGAAGGGCGACTCGGACACGTTCATCATGGACCGCTACAGCGGCGACATCCGCCTCGCCTCCCAGCTCATGCCCTCCAAGCTGTTGTACAGCCTCACCGTCTCGGCCACCGACCACGGCACCGAGCGCAAGACCTCCCGGACCGAGCTGACCATCATCCTGCCCGGCGGGGACGGGCCTGTCTTCACCCAGCCCAAGTACCTCACCATCCTCAAGGAGGGCCAGCCGCCGGGCACCAGCGTCATTTCCCTGGATGCCTCCAGCCCCCGGGGCTCGGCCACCAAGGTGGAGTACTTCATCGTGTCCGTGCGGAGCGGGGGCCGGTCCGTGGGGAGGCTCTTCACCATCGGACGCCGCACGGGAGTGATCCAGACCGCCCGCGAGCTGGACAGGGAGCAAGGGGCCGACCTGTACATGGTGGATGTGTACGCCATCGAGACAGAGTCCAGTCAGCCCCGCACGCAGAGAGCCGAGGTGAGTGTTGCCCTTTTAAGTTCACCCAACAGAGGCGATAATGTAGCCCTCGTATTGTTTTAGATGGCTCTGAAAGGCAGCCAACTTTGAAGTGATGCATTATGGGTGCCTGTGCTGAAAGCATTTGTTGGGATTATGTGGAATGAGATCAAGGTTCCAAATGGGGGAGGAAACAGTCCAAATAACACATAAAAAACACCTTATATAAACACCTTATATGTACAGGTTCGTTTGTACGTTAATTAAATTCTACTTTTTTTTCATGTCCATGGATCTGTGTTATATTAAATATAAATTGCCTTCAACATGAGTAAGTAGGGTATGTGTTTGGCAGGCTCACCTTATTGTTTCAGTTCCCAAAAATACTCGCCTGAACAATATCCCAAGCATTCAGCTGGATTGTTCTGGAGACGGGGGGAGACAAGTACGCCACATCCCTTGTTTCACTGTGGTCTTCTTGCCTCTGTTAAGTTCAATATCCTTATCAGTTGTGGAATTGCAAAGATGAAAAACTGGGGCAGCTGACTTGACTTGATATATAAATTTATATTTATATCAATATTATGCAGTGTGTTTGGAGAAGCTGTGTCTGCACGGGGGGGGGGGGGGGGGGTCTCCAGAAATGAAGGGGGACGGGAAAAAAGAAAAAAAGAAAACAGATCAAGGACGGCCTTGTTGTCAAACTCAGCAGACATCATTATTCCTCCGGGGGAGCGAGGAAAATGATGTTGGATTTGATGTTGGAGTTGTTTTGGTACAGGGTGGTCCTGGGGTGCTTTTCTGTGCCACTGGCTCCTGCTCAACAGGCAATAAGTGACCATTAAAATCGGGTGACCTCTTAAGACTCCGTGAATAGATTTTTTTTTTCTCTCTTGAAAGTTGGACGGGGAGAGAGAAATCTTTAAGAGTTGAAACTTAAGCTCTCTATTCAGTTAGTATTATGGGATGCACCTCTTGGGCTTCTTTGTAACCTCCCCTTGGGAGATTGGAGTTAAGTCTTCTGAAGTAGACCAGTGAAACCCGAGACCCAATTTGGGTGGCTGGGGTGTAGCCTCTCCAGAAATGAGAAACAAATGTGATTCTATCTAAATATGCGTTTGGAGGAATTTCAGTTGCAAACTGAATTTTTTTTGGTATTACTTCATTTTGTAAGATATATATATTGAGTTTATAAAATAGTTTTTGGTTTAGCATGTATGTATATTGAGTATTGTTGGTTAGGATTTATTGGTTAACTTGAGAAGGATACTGTGACTTTTGAATGTGAAGGTTTCTGTTGTGGGCTGTGGTGAACTAGCTTGTCGCTAAAGCCGGGGCTGTTCATGAAGACTTTTTAGTTGAGTTCATCGCAGGTTTCATCTGTGGCAGACAGGTGTTCAAACTCTGTGTGAGATTCTTTAACAACCCTAAACGCTGCTCCCCTCCCCTCCTGCCATAGGGACTCAGACCTCTGAG